>NW_021620849.1:3848617-3884968 GCF_004785775.1 Grammomys surdaster
AGAGAGAGAGAGAGAGAGAGAGAAGTAGTAGAGGAGTAGAGGCCGGCCATGACCACGTGGAGAGAGGGGGAAGGGAAGGGGGAGGGGGCAGAGGAGAACCTACAGGCGCCCCGCCGGGATGAAAGGGGCAAGAGAGAGAGGAGGGGGCAGGCAGCCCCTTTTATAGTTGCCAGGTAACTGTGGAGGTGGAGTTTATACAGAATACTAATACTGGCTGTCTTGAAACTCACTTTGTAGACCAGACCAGCCGAAAATTCAGAGATCCGCATCCCCTTGCCTCACTAGTACTAAGACTAAAGGTATGTGCCACCATCACTATGCTATAGAGCTCATTCTTTTTGTGATTACTTTGGTGTAACAGTTCTTGATATTCTAGCTAGGCTAGATGCAAATGTCCACGTTCATTTGGATCCTTACTCAGTATTATGTGCAATATGCCAGACACTGGACTGTGATGACCACCGTGGTTTTGTTACAGCAGATACAACGTGAGAACAAAATACTGGTTAAGGAAATAGTTGCAATACTATGTATCAAGTTCAAATTAGAAACTAATAAAAGGACATTTGTATTCTCTTCCTCAGAGTTAAGAGGAGATGTTTTTCAAAAGGGCCTGAAGATAGTCAAGAGTCCTTGAGGGGAGGTTCCTGACTAAGACGGCACCTGGTGGCTGTGTAGAAATACACTTCAGCTTCCTTCAAAGTGACTCAAGTATAAACCCTAGGGAGAGCTTCTGTAAGAAGCAAGAACTCTGGCGGGGCGGTGGTGGCACATGCCTTTAATCTCAGCACTTGGGAGGCAGAGGCAGGCGGATTTCTGAGTTCCAGGCCAGTCTGGTCTACAGAATTAGTTCCAGGACAGCCAGAACTACACAGAGAAACCCTGTCTCGAAAAAAAACCAAACCAAACCAAACCAAAACAAAACAAACCAAAACAAAACAAAACAAAGCAAGAACTCTGAAGGCAAAGGCAGGCAGATCTCTGTGATTTCAAGGTCAGCCTGGTCTATGTAGAAAATTTCAGGCCAGCTAATACTAAATACAACACAAAACAAAAGAATCAACCTAGCTGGCATTAGTGGCAGACTCCAATACTCCCAGTGCTTGGGAGGCCAAGGGAGGAAGATCTTGAGTTCTAGAGTTGTCTGGGCTATGGGTCTCTGTCACAAAAACAAAGCAAAATAAAATAGAGTAAAATAAGCCCCAGTCTACTCCTTGCATCAACATCCAGAGTTCTTTCTACAAAATGAGTTTGTTCACACAACCACTGACCCCATGCTTAGAAAGGTAATAGTTTCCCACCAATAGAAGCTTTACCGTTTGGAAGGTCTGCACCACACAGCACTTGGCACCCTCCCCATTTCTGTAGCTGGATCCCCATAGCTTGTGGTTCCCCAGTGGAAGTGACCTCTGTCGACTGTTTTTCTGGACTTTTGAGATCTTTGTTCCTCTTCAAATCTTTGTTTCTGCTTAGTTTGGTTGTCATTCATCTGCCCAAGTTCATCAGGGACTGTGTAGTTACCAGAAGTCTTGCCATATCCTCCTGCTCTGAGTGTGCCTCAATTGTAGAGGCTCTCGAGTGTTGCAACCAAGCATTCCAGTGTGCGTGTGTTGGGGTGTGGGGAGTTGGGGTAGCACATATTATCTGCACATATTGGGATCATGTATAAGCCGTCTTGATGAGTGTTTGCTGAATGGATGAACTCATTATAGGGCTTGCAAAAGGGCTCAGCGAGTAAAGGCACTTTGTCACCAAGCCTGACAGCCTGAGTTTGATTGCTGAGACCCAATGGTAGAAAGATAAAGTCAGCTTCTAAAAGTTTTCTATGATTGCAACACTTGTACCAAGACATGAGTGTGCTCTACCTATATGTATACATAATAAATAAATAAATAAATAAATAAATAAATAAGAGCTGAAGAGATGGCTCAGTGGTTAAGAGTACTTGCTGTTCTTCCAGAGAGCCCTGGTTCAATTCCCAGCATCCATATATACCTCTAGTTCCAAGGGATCCAACACCGTCACACCGACATACATGCAGGCAAAACACCAATGAACATAAAATAAAAATAAATTCTGAAACAAACAAAAATTTAAATACATATATCAGGGTGTTGTGATATATGCCTTTAATGCTAGCAGAGGCAGAATCAAGAGGATCACTATGAGTTCAAGGCCAGCCTGGTTTACACAGTGAGTTCTAAGACAGCCAGGACAACAGAGAGAGACTCTGCATAAAAAACAAACAAACAAACAAATAAATGCAATTTAAAAATTTTGAATAACATTTTTAGTAAAACACCTTCAATGGAAGTGAGCCAAATGATGTGGGGGGGGGGAAGAATAATTAGACGTTACTATCAGTTCTTTAAGGATATATTCGGGAGCCAGGTGGTGGTGGCACACACCTTTAATCCCAGCACTTGGGAGGCAGAGGCAGGCAGATTTCTGAGTTCGAGGCCAGCCTGGTCTACCGAGTGAGTTCCAGGACAGCTAGGGCTACACAGAGAAACCCTGTCTTAAAAAACTAAAAAAAAAAAAAGAAAAAGAAAAAGAAAGAAAAGAAAAAGAAAGAAAAAAGAAAAGAAAAAGGATATATTCGGGAGAGAACTGAATGTGTAAACTAATAAAAAGTATCTGACCTAGAAAATACAATGGAGCAAGCATTTAAAATAATGTTTCCATATTCAGCAGGGTGCCAGGGGGTTAAAGAGATAGCTAGAAAGTAAGATTTAGATGCTGGATAACAGTCTCAAACATGTATTAACGTATGCTTTATTTTGTCACTTCAATGTAAGTGAGCCAAATGACGGGAGGTGGGGGATTAGAAAGAGAAATTCTTGACTGTCCCAGTGAGTTGTCTTAAAGTGAGTGACGAGATGAATAGTTCCATTTAACCCAGTGCCTCCTTCCTGGTTTATCCTATAAGTGACCACATCTTGAATCAGGTGAATTATACTACTTGATTTTTGTTATCTTTTTGGTGACTTTATATAGTCTTTAGTTATATGTATTGCAAATATCTCATTATGATGCTGCTTATTGAGTTGATTTAATTTTTTTTTGTTTGTTTTTTTGTTTTTTTTCGAGGCAGGGTTTCTCTGTGTAGTCCTGGCTGTCCTGGAACTCACTCTGTAGACCAGGCTGGCCTCGAACTCAGAAATCCGCCTGCCTCTGCCTCCCAAGTGCTGGGATTAAAGGCGTGCGCCACCACCGCCCGGCGAGTTGATTTAATTTTAATAGAAAAATTTACCACTCTTTTTTTTGTCCTAGTCAGAATTTATATTTTATATTTTATTTAATAATGTCTCTGGGTAAGGTTTTTCTTTTTCTTTTTTTCTGAAAGTGTGTGTGTGTGTGTGTGTGTGTGTGTGTGTGTGTGTGTTCTCTTGTGCACACACCATGGCTCATCTGAGGTCAGAGAGTCTCTGATCTGTTATCTGGGGGTTGGAATGCTAGGATTACAGATACACCCTACCACAGGGGACCTGAACACAGGTTTTCAGGCTAGTGCAGCAAGTGTTTTTCCTTCCGGAGCCATTCCCACAGCCCTGAAAGTTTCAATTTAATTTTCATATAGAATTATATGTGATTGGAGATGGGGACTCTGTTTAATTTTTTTCTCTGTCATTTGACAAGGAGCTGATCTAGGTCTATTCATTAAACAACTTTCTTACCAGTCTCCAGCATCTCTGTGGTTATATCCAGTGTCCATGTGAATGAATTTGTTCCTGGGACTGCTAGTCTGTTCTGTCATTTTATCCAACATTGTGTCAATGCTACATCTTTGCAATGAGAAATGTAAACAAAATCCTCGCCAGCAGTACAGGAGGACTGCTTCCAGAGTAAAGGTCAGGTCAAGGTTTTGCTTATGCCCTAGCGGTTTTAAAAATCATGTTGGATTTTAATTTACGTATTTCAAATATCATGTTCTTATTGAAACTCTATTTCCTTGATGTTTCTAATAATCTCTTTGGCAAAATAAAGCATATGCTAATACACGTTTGAGACTGTCATCCAGCATCTAAATTGTATTTTCCAGCCATCTCTTTAACCCCCTGGCACCCTGCCTGATATGGAAACATTATTTTAAACGCTTGCTACATTGTATTTTCTAGGTCAGATACTTTTTACTAGTTTACACATTCAGTTCTCTCTAGAATATATCCTTAAAGAACTGATAGTAATGCCTAATTAATCTAGGTTTAAGCCTCAACATCAGGGGAAAGACACAGATTTTTCTACTTGTCTTTGGGGGTGTTGTTTCAGTGTCTTCTCACACACTTTCCTCCCCTGAAAATGAAACAGAAGGCAATCCAGTTTCCATCTTTTTGGGCAAACTCAATGTTCCTTGTATAGAAGCTTTTAGGCTCTTCCTTTTAGCTTTACAAAATCTTGTAAACATTCGTATAATGTATGGTGTGTTTGTATGTGTGTATAGTGTATCTCTCTTTCTATCTCTGTCTCTCTGTCTCTCTGTCTCTCTGTCTCTCTCTCTCTCTCTCTCTCTCTCTGTGTGTGTGTGTGTGTGTGTGTGTGTGTGTGTGTGTATGTGTAATTTACTCTGTTTAGTAGCCTCTCAGGATAGTCAGTCTCACTGGCCTGGACTTTGCTGATTAGAGTAGGGTTCTGGATATCAAAATCAGGCCTTCATGTTTGCTTTGCAAGCACTTCAGCAATACAGCCATTTCCCAAGCCCTCACCTACAATTTCCTTCTCTTTTTTTCTGTAGGGATGGAGTGGGGAGAGCCAGATAGCACACAGCCTTTCTAAATATAGACTATTCTCAGCATCTTCTGTACCTCCATCCTGGCCAGCAGACAAGTCCCATGCAAGGCAACTCATACTCTATTCATTTCCTTGGTTTTAAATATGAATGGTGTCACCCAGACATTTGAAGAGTGATCCCAGTATGAAATAAAAGTCAGAGAGGCGATGCCGGGTACTTGGGGTGTAGCTCAGTATTTGGTTGCTTGCCAGGATAGAGGGAGAACAGCAGGGTCATACCCTGAGCGGTTAAAAGGTGGATTGTACTTTACATATGGATACAAATCCTGGCCTATACCTACACACACACGCGCACACACACACACACACACACACACACACTGGAGGGAAGAATGTGGGGGCAAGATTCAGGAAAACAGAGAAACAAGGGTGGAGGGAGGCTGAGAGCATGACATCAGCGCCCAGTTTTTTTCTTTAGGGAAAACATGAGGCAGGGTATAGAATTCTGGAGAGGTGAGTTGACATTCTCCTGGATGCTAGGGAGTGAGGAAAAGACTTAGTGTTTGCAGAGCAGTCACGTCTTCCTAGTACCTAGCCTTCTGTCCTAACATACTGCTCTTCCTGTAAATCCATCTTCTCAAATTCAGCAACCTCTGCTCAAGGAACAGTGCTGAGGAAAGAGTTTTTGCTTTAAGCCAGATCTTGGCCTTCAGAGGTCACCCTAGCACCTGAGGCCAGGTATGTTCACTCATGCACAGTCAGAAGGAGATTACTGGGGACAAGGTGTCAGCTCTTTGTGAGAGTTCACAGAGGGATATGACCACTCAAGAAGAAGAATCCAGTCATTAGTAGGCACGCTGTGCTCTGCAAGTCCTAATGGTCACTCAGCTGCTGTTGTTCTAGTGATGGAAGGCTGGTTAGGAAGCTGCTCCACCTGATAACCACAGCCAAGCAAGAACACAGCTGCAGAGTTCAACCCCATGCGCTCTCTCATGCCATGCATCTGCTTGTGTGATCCCAGGTTTAGCCAATACTTAGTCACCTCAGAATCTTGGTGCCCACGTAATACTTAGGGTTCTTATGCCCTTTCAGTGCTCACATTAACATATTAAAATACAAGATATACCGAGTGTTAGCTTGTGATTGATCAAGGGAGCTCGAAAATAAAAGACAGAGGAGGAGACTGACCTCACAGAGGCAGATTGTCCTTTATTAGAACAACGAAGGGCAGAGGCCTCTCTGAGTGCTGGGAGGTGGGGGGTGGGGGTGGGGAACCCCTGGAGACCAGCTGTGGGCTTTTATAGGCAATGAGAGGGGAATCATCGGGGCAAGGAATTTTCGTGGTTTTTATGAGAACTGCTGTTTGGATAGACAGACACCTGAGGTTATTTCAGAATGGAAAGGTTTTTTTGTTTGTTTGGTTTTTTTTTTTTTTTTTTTTTTTTTGAGACAGGGTTTCTCTGTATTGCCCGGGCTGTCCTGGAACTCACTCTGTAGACCAGGCTGGCCTCGAACTCAGAAATCCGCCTGCCTCTGCCTCCCAAGTGCTGGGATTAAAGACATGTGCCACCACCGCCCAGCTCAGAATGGAAAGTTTAACTTGAGTTGGATTTCTTTATGGGGGGGTGGGCAGGGTGATTCCTTAGTTTAGGAGGCCTTTGCCCAGTGCATGGGAGGCTGAGGCAGGAGGATCACTGCAAATTTGGTAAGGTTGGGTTATAGGTTGGTCAGCTTGGGTTATAGAAGTTGACTATGTCTCAAAAACAAACAAACAAATAATTCAAAACAAAACAAACATATCTCAAAATATAAAAACACATTTTAAATCTTTTCCCTTGGTGCTTAGGGGTGAGTACTAACCCCTTTTCACCTATAGCGTTTCTGCAGGTAGATCTGTCGACAAGAATTATGTGGATATTTTCAGGAATGAATAATTTGTTAAGTTTTAGGTTGCATGCCATTCTGGATAGCATGATAAAGTCACACTATTCTGGTGTCTTCCTGGGACATGACTCATCCCATGGAACAAGTCAGAAGGTGTGAAACCCATTGTCCAACAGTTTTTAAAGCTGGGCTGCTGGCACAAACATGCCTGCCATACTAAAACCTGGGAGATGTCAGAGGCGGGACAATCAGGAGTTAAGTCCAGCCTGGCTCCATGATACCTTGTCTCAAAACAAAATAAAACAAACAAAGCAACAACAACTAAACCCACCAGTCATGTTAGGGAAGATAAAAATCTTTAACAAGGCATGGAGAGAGATAGTAGGGCCGAACGCAGTGTCTTTGCTGTGTCTTCTTAGACAGTACCCACTAGTGGATGCGTTCTGTTAACACTACACCAGGGCAGCTTAGGGAGAGGCTTGAATTTGAGTTTGAACAGTGTTAGCTTCACCCTGAGATCTACAGAGCCGCATGGGTGGGATGAGAGTAGGGCAGCTGTACTGAAAGCTGAGCAGGCTCTGGAGAGAGAGGGAGGAATGAGCCCTGGTGGCCGAGGAGCCGAGGAGACAGTGGATGGAGACGGAGACGGAGGAGACGGAGGAGACGGAGGAGACGGAGGAGACGGAGGAGACGGAGGAGACGGAGGAGACGGAGACGGAGGAGACGGAGACGGAGGAGACGGAGGAGACAGACGGAGGAGATGGAGACGGAGAGGCAGGGAGTGGCTGTCAGCCAGTTAGTTACTGATCTATTGATGTTAGTAATCCGCTCCTGGAAATGAAACAGTGATGGAAAGGACTGAAAACCCAGCTATGAGCTGTGATGGGCGAAGAAAACCTGAGGGCACATGGTCGTGCTGACGTCATGGAGCAGGTGATACAACTGGAATGCATTGCACAAGATAACAAGGAACTCACATAGGGCATAATTTACAAAAAGACAGATAAATCATAGGTCCCATATGAACCACAGATATAGTAACTAAATACATAAAGAATACATTTTAAAGAAACAAAGGAAAACAATCTCTTTACTGACAGCCATCCCCCAGGCCCTGACTCTGCATCTTTTGGGTATATGTAAATGCCACCATGAGTCCAGCATGAACCATGAGGCTGATAAGTAACTTTTTCATGTAAAATGTACTGCCTGTGAACTTACCAAAATAGATTGTCTATACATGGGTATACATCTGTACTAAGATCATGCCAGAGACCTGAGATCCTTTCAAACATACCAGATGAACAAAAGTTGTAACACTCTCACTTGAATCACAGAAAAGGAAGGACACCTAGCACTGTGATGGCCGTAGCCCCACAGACATGTGATCTGATCATCAGGGTGTGCATCAAGAGATCCACAGGAAGAGGATTTCCGACTGTTCCAATGGCTTTAGCTCGGCGTGGTTTCCACTGTTTTACATGGTTCAATCAAAGCAGCCCACTTAGATTCCCATCGGTCTACCTGAATGTGGTCCCGTGCTTCCTCAATGGTTCCGCATCTCCCTCGTGGTGCTAAACCTCAGTACCCAGGGGTCCCAGTGCTGTGGCTTTCACAGCTCTAACCAGGTTGATATAAACCACCTCTCTGCATTGTAATAGCTCTCTGCCTTCAGTAAGTCCTCTCATCTCAACTCCATGGCCTCTTTAACCTTCCTGCTGTCATTCTCTCTCTCTCTCTCTCCCCCCCCCCCCCCCCCCCCGTGTAAAGGGTAATGTGTGATCTGAGAGTTAATATTAGTGATTAAGAGCCAGATGAGTATTTAATTAAAAAATAAAATGGGCCAGAGGATCAGCAGAGATGGCTGAGTAGTTAAGAGCACTGGCTGCTCTTCCAAAGGACCCTGGTTCAATCCCCAGCAACCACATGGCAGCTCACAACTGTCTGTAACTCTAGTTCCTGGAGATCCGACATCTTCACACAGACATACATGCCGGCAAAACACCAATGCACATAAAATAAAAATAAAGAAATGGAAAAAAAATTGGGCCAAAGACCTTAGCAGAGACATCGCCTGGGAAGACAGGGTAAATAAACACATGGAGAGATGGCCACATCACCCATCATAGAAATCCAAACTGAGCAACAGGAAATCACTGCACACACTGCCCAAACCTGGAACACAGCTCCAAATGTTGGTGAGCATTTGAATCTACAGGAAGTCTCCTTCACTGCTGGTAGGAATGCAACATTATTCAATTCAGAAAATAACACATAACCCCAACAATTGTCTTCCTTAGTAGAACGTAATCTTAGTTACTTTTATTACTGCTGTGATAAGCCATAAGGACCAAGGCATTTAATTTGGGGCTCACAGTTCCAGAGGGCAGTATAGTTCACGGACATCATGGCAGGGAGCAAGGCAGTAGACAAGGTGGCATGGTGCTGAGAGCTTACATCTGATTCACAAGCAAGAGGCAGAGAGAACTAACTGGGAATAGCGTGGGCTTTAAAACCTCAGAGCCCACCCCAGTGACACACCTCCTCCAACAAGGCCACACCTCCTAATCCTTCCTGAAGAGTTCTACCAACTGGAACCAAGCATTCAAATACACGAGTCTATGAGAGTCATTCTCATTCAAACCACCACAGTTATTTATAGTAGCTTTGTTCGTAAGTGTGGACACTTAGAAGCAACCAAGATTTCCTTAAAACCAGGACACAAACACATACTACAAAGTATAAGAAGACTCCATGAAAAGGCTATAATGCTGTATGATTTTAACTGTATAACATTCTGGAAAACACAAAGTTATGCAAAGGGTGAAGATATCTTGGTTTGGGGAAATGGCAGGGAAACCAGGCATAGCACAAGGTTTTGAACAGGGGAAATACTCTGTAAGCTGTAACAGTTGATACACGTCATTATATAGTTATCAAAACCCACAGAGTGCAGAACAGAAAGAGTGGTCCTACGGGTAGTGGTATGCTAGGACAAAAGTGATGTGCCCGGAGCAGAGTCTCTGTACCTACCCCTAACCCCTCCCCACGCCCCCGAGAAGTTCAATGTGCTTTAATTTTTTTAAATCTAATTATGAGCCGGGCAGTGGTGGCGCACACCTTGAATCCCAGCACTTGGGAGGCAGAGGCAGGTGGATCTTTGAGTTCAAGGCCAGCCTGGTCTACATAGCTAGTTCTAGGACAGCCAGGGCTACACAGAGAAATCCTATCTCTAAATACACACACACACACACACACACACACACACATTCTTGTCACACCCACCTCGCCAGCAAGGAAGACGCCACAACAGGATTCTTCTTCACACACTTTATTGGGGAAATACTCTTGATTGCAAAGCGAAAGACCCCCGAAGCCCGAAATGGGTGCTGCTTAAATAGCTATCACAACTGTGTATAAGTGTCTAATTGGTGCTTCTTACAGAACTTCATTTACATACTGCCTGGGAGGGTGAGGAGCCGAGTCTGAAAGATACGCGGGCTCACAGCAGGTGTACCTGAATACAGTTGTTTTCCACCTCAGACACAGGAAACAGGTGCCATCTTGTGATGGCGGCTCCTTACATCTCCCTCTATTTTATTTTTTAAGAGCAGGCACTGGCCAATGTCCCTGTCTTAGGCTAGTTGACGTGCCCCCATAGCCAGCACCAACAGGACAAAATTCCAATAAGGAAGGGTGAGTTCCCTGTCTTAGGCTATGAGGGTTGCACCCACGCCTGGAATTCTGTATGAAAGAGAATGTGCACCCAGGTCTCGGCCACTCACTATTCCCGCCATGGGGTTGACTCACAGCCTTTAATCCTGGATGGTGTGCCTCTGGCTTGTGGTGTCAACCTACTCCCGTCATTGGGATCAATGGCAGCTGGCCTTGAGAAAAGAATCACAGATCTTTATGAAGAGCCGCTAGCCACACTTGGGGGGATGTACCTTGTTCGAGGGCTAGCAATGCTTGAGTAATTAGTACTTTGCCTCTTCTTTGATGAAATTTAAGTTTGCAAAGCAACCACAGACACAATACCAATCCACAGCAAACTGCAGTCCCAAAGAGAACTACCCCTATCCATTCCTTAAAGTAGGAAAATGCAGAAGTTAGCCAAGAAGTAAAATCTCCCACAGTGATAGGATTGATGCGGGTTCCATTCAGTATGATAGTCTCCATCAACAGACGATTCTGCAACCGCTCCGCTTGCTGCGACCAACTGCCTCTTAAAAAATTAGACAACAGGTTAGCATCTTTAAAAGTAGAATTATCATACCTTAATGGGGTAATGCACATGTATTTAGTATGACTAACACAACTTAGCTGTACAATATCTACAATCTCTTCCAATTTGCTTTGAAGGTCTACTCTCTGATTAACCAAAAGAATACCAGAAGTGAGATGAGCATTCATTTGATGCTGTGTAACCAGAGCATCTGCAGCTCTTTCTACTAAAGCATCAACAGTTTGAGCTGCATTTACTTGAAAAATAAAAAGAATGAGCTATATGAAATAACAGATTTCAGGACATGAAACATGAGCAGGGCCTGTGATTACTCAGGTTTACAGTTTTGTGGGGTTTTGTTTTGTTTTTGTTTTTGGTTTTTCGAGACAGGGTTTCTCTGTGTAACCCTGGCTGACCTGGAACTCACTCTGTAGACCAGGCTGGCCTTGAACTCAGAAATCTGCCTGCCTCTGCCTCCCAAGTGCTGGGATTAAAGGCGTGCGCCACCACTGCCCGGCCAAGTTTCTGTTTACAATAGGCTTCTGCTAGAAGTTTTTCATCAAATTGCTATCTATTCTCATTTTGCTAAGTAGATACTGGATTTTAAATGCTAACCCTTCAGATAATTGTATAGTGTTAAACTCCTAAATTATTAACACAATGAATTGCAGTGATAAGTGTTTTTTTTTATGTTAAACACTTCTGGGGAAACCTTTTTTTTTTTCTTAAGTCTATCTAGCTAGACTACTAGGTAGGTTTAGTGACCTGTCAAGAGCTTTATCTATTGGTGAGTTTAACTTTATCTATTGGTAAGTTTTCTCTTGAGATATCTTTGCTGGGTTTAGTTGTTAAGACACTACTGCTAGTAAATGATCTGAGTACTTTCTTCTGTGCTCAGTGGGGGCGGGGAGACGGCTGACTGCTCTTCCAGAGGTCCAGAGTTCAACTCCCAGGAACCACATGGTGTCTAACAACCATCTATGATGGGATCTGATGCCCTCTTCTGGTGAGTCTTAAGACAGCTACAGCGTACTCATATACATTAAATAAACAAATAATGAAAATACAGCATCCATGACAGCAAATTGGGCAAGTAAAGTATGTGCAACTTGATGCCCTGTTCCAGGCAAAAGAGCCAGTATGTATGTGCCTATGCCAGGTGAGAAATGCAGAGGCTATGCCTGGAAAGTGAGTGTAAGGGTTTCTTACTGTGTAGCCCTGGCTCTCTGTCCTTCCTTCCTTCCTTCCTTCCTTCCTTCCTTCCTTCCTTCCTTCCTCCCTTCTTTCCTTCCTCCTCTTCCTTTCTTTTTCTCACGATGTAGCTCTGGCTGGCTTGGAACTCTCCATGTAGTCCAGTCTGGCTTTGAACTCACAGAGATCTGCCTCTGCCTCCTGAGGGCTGGTATTAAAGTAGTGTGCTACCATGCCCAGGAAAGTTACATCTTAAATGAGTTAAGAGAAATGAAGTGGATTTAGCTCAAAGTGGATTTAGCTCAAAATTTTGCTTCTTATTTTGTATATGGAATCTAAAACCCTTGTATGTCTGGATTGCATGTAAGATCCTTTCTTTACAGCTATATTTACAGACCAATTCCTGTTTTCTTATTTTGTTCTTATTGCTTCAAATTCTGGTCTCAAACTCCTAGGATCCAAACGAACTTTGTTTGAACCCATTGTTCTGAGCCTGTTTAAGGGCAGCTTTTGGTTTGCACATTCCTGGAGAGCTCTGACAGCTTACTGGGGTGGTAAGTGGTACCCCTGAAATCTTATGCCTTTCCTGCAACCTCACAACGTGAACTTGGAAATAAGGTCGCATGCGCAGTAAATAGGAACAAGCTGGGCTTTTAAATCCAACAGGATGGATGTCCTTATAAAACACGGAAACAAGCAGAAATAAGAACAGCGTTTGACAACAGAGTAGAGCGGTGCTGCTTCAAGTCAAAGCACATACATGACTTTTAGCGATCACCAGAAACTAAGAAAGGCAAAGATATCTATTTAAAATGACAGATGAAGCCTAACTCTACCAAGACGCAAATGTCAAATGTCTGTTGTTTCAGTCTCTCAACATTTGAGCCCTGCCCCCAGGAAAATAATCCAAAAATGATTTTACTTATCTTCCTAGACTCCAGAAGTACCAGGTCCCTGACCAAGGCTAGGAAGCTCTCCCTCCTTTCCTTGATGAATATGCATGGGCTTGCAACCAGGGGGAGTAACGGGAGCCACTGATTAAAGGCTACTGAGGGGCAGCGCACACTGTGCTCTATATAAGCAGGGTAGCTAGACTGAAGAACACTAAGAAGCTTAACAGCCAGGGCTGCGTGGCACACGGTCACAGAAGAGTGTCGCAGGGGCGGGGCGGCGGACTTCAGTCCCCAGGAAGCCAAGGGAGCAAAGAACATCAAACTCAAACCAAGGAACAGCTCTCCACACCCACCCAGGAACCGCAAGCCGGTCTGGGAGGCTCCAAGATCCCAGGCGCCAAGCTGCAAGTCGCTAAGCAGCAGAGCAGCAGAGAACTCGCACTGAGCATGCGCACAGGGAACTGACGAGCCACGTCGCGCAGCGCTGCTGCCAGAGACAGGACTTCCTCCCGACCGCCAAGAAGACGGAAGTGGACTCGTTTTCCACCGGAAGGAGGGAGAAATTGCGACCGAGAGCCGGACACCTGATGCTGGCGGCTTTTGTCTCTCAAAGTTGGGACAGTATTTGGCCACCTTGTGCGGCGGGTGACTGTGGTGTCTCGGTATGTAGCTGACGTGGCCAGCGTCCCAGGAATGGGAGAAGAGATGGGTAAGCTGCCCGGGTATCGATCGTCCTCTGTCTTGGTTTTCTCCATCTTTTTAAAAGAGGGTTGCTAGCCCACGGAATGGTGGGTAGATGTGGAAGAAGAAATACGCAGTCACACAGACTGAAGTTCAGTTAAGCACACACACATGCATACGCACGTACAGACGTGCGTACTTAACAAACATACATATTCACATGCACGGAGCTGTTGAATATTGCCTCTATAAATCCAGGCATTCCGAATCGATGACTCTTCGCTTGAGGAATCACCTGTTGCAGTTATTTTAGCACGCGTGCGCACATACACACGCAGTGAGTGATTTTTAAGTTTCTTGAATATGTCAGCAAAGCCATTTAATGTTAGAAATGAAACAAAGCCGTCTTGATGATGCATCTCATTTTCACTTCAACTGAAGGGCAGCAAGGAGACGGTAGAAAGTCACATGGTTTGTTAAGGACAGAGTCATAACTAAAATCGTGTAGAATTCTTGTAGAAAGGAGTCTATGCAAATTGTTTTAAAATTGCTTTCCGATGGGGTGGGTGGTTGGGTAGGAGGTTGGAGACTTGAAGGAGTGAAGACAGTTGTGAGGTACATTTAGACAGCAGCTTGATGGCTTAGTAGTTAAGAGCATTTGTGGCACTTTCAGAGGATCCGAGTTTGATTCCTAGCACCTATATCATATTGCTCACAAATCACCTGTACCTCAAGACCCAGGGAGTTCAACACACTATTCTGGCCTCCTTGGGTACCACACATATATGAATGCGCCCACATAGACACACACACACATATATCTGCATATATGTGTGTGTGTGTATATATATACACATATATATGTATATACAAATATATGTCTGTGTGTATGTATATGTATATATACATACATACATACACACACACACACACACACACACACACACACACATATATATTTAAGATAAAGTGTGAGTCCACCACCAAAGGAAAGTCATTTGTCAGTCATCTACATGTTTGAACCTATAGACCAGTGGTTATCAACCGACCCCTTTGGGGTCAAATGACCCTTTCACAGGGGTCACCTAAGACCATTTGGACCACAGATATTTACATTATGATTCATAACACTAGCAAAATTACAGTCATGAAGTAGCAACAAAGATAAGTGTATGTCGGGGTCACCACAACACGAGGGCATTAAACAGTCACAGCACTGGGAGGGTCGGGAGGCGCTGCTCTAGATGGGGATGAGTTTGTCAAGTCTGCCATTTCCAGTATACCGGGTAGTAACAAAGCACAGAGGGGAATCGCCATTGTCTATTACCTGGCATTCCATAGAGAACCCTGGGGAGCTTTAGCAAGATCTGAGCTCCCCCTAGAAAGCTTGTAGCTGAATACTTATTTGACTTTTCACTATGGCTTTGTTGTAATAATCTGTAGAACTTTGCCTTAGACTCTTTATGGGAAATTCACTATAAAGAATTTGTAAGTTGCCTACAGGTCGAGGAGAGATACTGTAAAATGCACTGTAATCAAGCCTCGCTCTCTTTTTAGATAATATGGCATCTGCAGCTTTAAGTGTGCCCTGCGTTATTAGTGATATCAGCTCAAGTGTACCCTGTATTATTGCTATTATCTTTCTTATACTACAATAGAAACATGTAGGACAATGGAAACCTGTCAAGGAAGGGAGCCGAAAAGATCCAAAAAAGTAACTGTGTATTAGCAAACACAGATTATTGGCATCATGTACAAAAGATCTTAGTAATAAGGAACTCATTCGGTTAGGTGTTCACTGTGGGGGATCCATAAGTACTACCTGCAAACAAATTTCAAAATTTTTGGTCTCAAGATACGCTTAAAATTATTGAGAGCTCAAAAGAACATTTGTAGGCTATTAATAATTGAGCTATTTGAAAATGAAAGCTAGCCAGGTGATGGTGATGTATGCCTTTAATCCCAGCATTTGGGAGCCAGAGGCAGGTGGATCCTGTGAGTTCAAGGCCAGCCTTGTCTACAGAGCGAGTTACAGGACAGCCAAGGCCACACAGAAACCCTGTCTCTCTCACACACCACACATACACAAAACAAAACAAGAAGAAAATGAAATCTGATACATGTTTTAAGGACAAGAATAAAGAAGCACAAACTCTAGTAGTTTTGATAGTGGCCAATGTCTCCACATATTATGTGGATTCTAGTTAAGACTCTGCTGTTTGTCACTGAAGAGGGGAGAGGACAAATAATGTCTTGTTTTGTTTTGATGAAAATGTTTTAACCTAACTTAACTTTGGAAGGCTTTCAGAGGCTCCCATAGGAAGCCTATTTTAGGCATAAGTGCTTTCTAGCCAAGCCTGATAATACAGACCTGAAATCCAGTGTCCCTGGAAAGTTATATCAGGAGGATGGCAGTTCAAGAACTGTCTGGATAACTGAGAGAGACCTTGTCCCCAGACAAAGGGTATAACCGCTGGGAATGTAGGAGAGTGCTGGAGTGTTCAGTTAGCATGCACCAGGCTCTGGGTTTAAGTGGCTTTATCCAAAAATAACTTTTTGTTTTATAGGCAAATGGTCACTGTTGCAACTGTGACATGAGCAGAAGTGTCACCTGAAAATGCAATACACAACACACACGTTACACCTCTAGAAGCTGTATAACTGTAGACACAAGAACACAAATGAGCTTACATTTTGTATTTCCTTTAGAAATCCTGTTGCCTGCTACTCCTGCTAAGAATTGATACCAGGGCCTCAAACATGCTAGACAAGTGTACAACCAGCTGTAGCCCAGCCTTCATGGCTTTTGTTGTCTTAAGTAACTGGCTCAGACCTGCTTCTCCAGACTTGCCAGTTCATTGCACTGGGACTCGGAGCAACACTAGGTAGTTTCCAGGTGTCCTCATTCTCTTGGTCTGTGTCTCGCCTCCTGCCAGGAACCTGCAGGCTGATGGCTGTTCTGCATCCACTTCCCTTCTCTGTTTAAAATGCCCATGAGTTTTGAGTTGATGGGTGAGTACTCAAAAACACATGCCGTTACTGACTGGAGTCGTTATACAAGTAGGTAAATGATGTTTACATTTTCTCATACTGGGCTGGGGTATAGCTCTGGGATGGCGGGTACCTTGTGTGGACAAAGCCCTGAGTTTGATCCCCAGCATCAAAGTTGGGGAGGAGGGGAGAACCCATGGACTCTTTTTTTTTTTTTGGTTTTTCGAGACAGGGTTTCTCTGTGTAGCCCTGGCTGTCCTGGAACTCACTCTGTAGACCAGGCTGGCCTCGAACTCAGAAATCCGCCTGCCTCTGCCTCCCAAGTGCTGGGATTAAAGGCGTGCGCCACCACCACCCGGCTTATGTCACTTTGTGAGGGAGCCTATAAAATGATTTTTAAAAGTACTTCACATTTGAGAAGAAATCCAGGAAATAGCTATGATTTTACAAGTTTGTTATTACCTATACAGGGTGTAATTTCCTCTGCCCCCCCCCCCCCAAAAAAATCTTAGTTTATAAACTGGAGATCTGCAAACACTGTGGCCAGCAGTGTCATGTCGACCCCCATGAGGCAAGAGGGAAGGCCAGTTTGATATAACTTAGTAGTAAGCAGTGTTCAAAATTCTAGAGTCTGACCTAGTGGTTTATTTTTTTTATTTTTTATTTTTTATTTTTTTTGGTTTTTCGAGACAGCGTTTCTCTGTGTAGTCCTGGCTGTCCTGGAACTCACTCTGTAGACCAGGCTGGCCTTGAACTCAGAAATCCACCTGTCTCTGCCTCCCAAGTGCTGGGATTAAAGGCGTGCGCCACCACCGCCTGGCTCTGCTGGTTTATTTTAGGTATATTTTATATAGTACAATTTGAAAAACGTTTCCTTGTGTATCATAATTTGATGTGCACAATAGGGCATAATTACATTGAAACTCTTTTCAAAGTATGTGTCACTTCTTTATGGTGGATATAGAGTCCACCATAAAGATAGACTCTGTATAGACCACATGTATTACCTTAAAGGTCTTGGAGAAGATCTCCGAGAAGGTCTGTTTGTGATCTCAGTCATACAGATAGTGCAAAGGTCATTACACTAATAAACTATCTCCAGTAGTGTTTCTAAGGGATGGAGGCAGGTGTGGCCTGGCCTTACAGATAGCACAGAGGTCACCAGGCTTTTAACAACATCCATTCTCAGCCTTCTGGGCAGAGAATAGGTTATGCATCTCTTCCTTTGAAGAGACAACCCAGCATGCTTAGCAGTCCTGGTTTCCCTAGTGCTTATATGTGAGCACCAGGTCTTTGTGCCATCTACAGTAAACTAAAAATAGCCAATAGTGTTACATTGCACCTTGAGGTGCTTTGAACAGGTATAGGTGTTTGAATGCTTAGACCAAAGGGAGTGGCACTTTTGGAGGTGTGGCCTTGCTAGAGTGGGTGTGGTCATGTTGGATGAAGTATGTCACTGTGGGGACAGGCTGTGATGTCTCCTATGCTCAAGTTATGCTGAGTGTGACATATAGTCTCCTGCTGCCGCCAGTGGGTCAAGATGTAGAACTCTTGGCTCTTCCAGCATGTCTGCCTGCATGCTGCCGTGCTTCTGGCCTTGATGATAATGGATGAAACCTCTGAAACTGTGAGCCAGCCCCAATTAAATGTCCTTTATAAGAGTTGCCTTGGTCATAGTGCCTTTTCACAGCAATAAAAACCAAAGTAAGACATGCTTAAAATGTCAGGTAGGTGGTTAAACTTAGTGGGTTAGCGGGATATTTACACATTCTAGTCTGGACCAAGGATTATGAACCAAATTTATGATTCAGAGCTTTTTAAATGGCATATCATAGGTCTTTGGGCTGTCTTAGGAATAGTCAGTGTCACACCAAGTGTTAAATATGAGTGTCAGAGCTCTCTTGTACTAATGGGGGAGTGAACGACACAACACCCAACACCACCACCCTTGGTCCTTCCACACTCACTCACTGCACAATTACTGATGGACTGTGTCAGACCCCTAGGTGTATTAGGACAGAAGAGAACTTAGCCTCATCCCACAGCCCCAAGAGCATACCCTGGACAGACAGCTGCTTTGATTTCTAATGAAAAAGCTTTCCTTTATTTGTCGGATAAGTTGATGTTTCATTTCTCTCTTCAGGTATATGCATTTTCTGAAAGCAGAGAGCAGTTGTTTCCATGCTTGGATCCTTCAGAGATCATGCAGCCACCACCATGCCTTAGATGTGTGTAATTCAAATAGAGAAGACACAAGCCAGTGGTCTCAATATCAACCCTTGAGTGTCCTGTAAATGGTGAGTGTGCAGTGTGCAGCACTGCTTGAGAGAGCTGGGAGTTAGCCATGCTCCTCAGAGGTGATTCTGAGCCATACAGCCATTAGGAGGACAGAGAGGAGGAGTTGCCACTCTAGGTGTTAGAATCAACTAGTTGATGGCTCATACAGTGTACATGGTAAAAGACAATATGGAACATCTGACACGTTTTCCCAGCGTGCTGACCTTGTTTTTTCTTCTCGTTTGGCTCTTGCTTCTCTCTCCTTCAGATTAATGTTTGCCGTGTGCAGGGGAATGGTAGGTGCCAAAATGCTGGCCAGCTTATGGAAAAGTAATTTGTAAACAAATGATGGGTTAGTTCTGCCAAATTTGATTAAGTGAAAAACACCAGGAACCATATTCTGTTGGGGTCTGATAGAAGGAAGGAAAGTCAGTCCAGCAGAGGGTCGAGCCTCACTTATTCCGGGATCAGTGTCAGCAGAAAAGAGTGATGTGGTGGCACACAGTGGACTGACAAGAACCACGCAGCAGCGGCTCTTTTGAGTGGCAGTGGTGCCAAGTCATGGGTACTCTCCTTGCTAATGGCAGATACCAACAGGCAAACAGTTGGCAGTGAGAGAAATATGTCTTCAGCGTTTGTACCTCCTAAAGATCTTGTCTGTAACATCCAGGCATTTTAAGAATGGTGATTTAAGACCGGTGTCTCATTTTGTTGTCCTGACAGCCTTAGACTTGTGGCAGTCCTCCTGCTTCAGCCTGCTAAGTGCCTAGATTACAGGGTTGTGCCAGCATGCCTAATTTCTAGTTTAGTTTCTTTAGAAAGGGTCTCATATAGCACAGGCTGGCTTCAGACCTGCTATGTAGCAGAGGATAACCTTGAACCCTTCCTTGATCTTCCTGCCTCTGCCTTCTAAGTTCTGGGATTACACGCATGCCCAGTTAAAATACAATAAAGTTTGAAGTGGGGGATTTAGTCACATTCTTCTGGAGACTAAGACAATAGAGTCCTTGAAGTCAAGCTGACTCTGCCTTTAGCCTCCTACATGAAAAGGTAGATAGAACAGGTCTTGTTTGCAAAATAAATTCAAGACCTACTTATCTACCAACAGCCATTACCTATGTCCTACAGTCTTCCTACAGGAAGTGGGTGGAGGGACTTGTAGATGAGGAAGGCGAGGAAAGCCAGAGCGGATGCGGTCTCCTAGTGACGGGAAGGTGTGTGGAGATCAGATGGGCGGGTTAGAAAGTTGAGAACATGTGTCTATAGTGCAGGTTCTGAGACTCTAAAAAGTGTACCGTCATTACACAATACAGCATCACAGTGAATGGTGTGTGGATCATGTCGGGTGACAGTTAGACCAGATGTGAGGGTGAGACGCTGAGACTGCTCCGATGCCCATAAACTGGTTCTCTTTTGTACTGAAGCCCAAGTCCAAGCTTCAGAAATATTTTATTACATGTACACAAGTGATTACGTCATTTGAATCAGCAGGAAGCTGTGTGTGTTGTGTGCATGAGAGAGGGAGGGGTGGGTTATGTGCCGTGGCACACATATGAAGTTCAAAGACAACTTGCAGAGTCTCTCCTTTCCTCATGTCGGGTTTGGGGATTGAACTCAGCTCCTTAGGTTTGGTACCAAGTAGCCTTACCTGCTGAGCCATCTCACCAGCCCCAGGAGCCAATCATTAAACATAACACTTGTTTGCCATTCATCATGTCTCATACATGTAATCCCAGCATTAGGGAAGCTGAAGCAGAAGGATTACCGTAAATGCAAGGTCATCTTGGGCTCAAAAACCCAGAACCCAAAAGCCACCACCAACAGCAAAAACCAAAGCAAGAAAAGTAATTCTGGCCGGGCTGTGGTGGTGCACGCCTTTAATCCCAGCACTTGGGAGGCAGAGGCAGGCAGATTTCTGAGTTCGAGGCCAGCCTGCTATACAGAGTGAGTTCCAGGACAGCCAGGGCTACACAGAGAAAAACCCTGTCTCGAAAAACCAAAAAAAAAAAGAAAAAAAAAAGTAATTCTGTAAATAAAAGCTATTTAGTTTTAACGGAAGTCAATGCTGTTTTATAGCCCATGTTCTTAACTACTTGTTCATCCTGTCTGCTTTCTGTTATGTTCTGGATAGTTTGACTACTAGATGCTTCCCACCCACCATCCTGTGAGGCTTTACAGACTCTTTCCCCTTTGCTAGGGTGGGAGCCAGCACCTGTGCCTCCCTCAGTCAGGAGTTACACAGTGAGGCCAGCACCTGTGCCTCCCTCAGTCAGGAGTTACACGGTGAGGTGGGTGAGGCTGGAGAGGAGCAGATGTTGATGGAGTTTGGTTTATCTGCTCAGTGTCAGGGGTTGTGTCACAGTGGTCTCAGTATTTAAAGATACTTTTCTATATTGAGCATAGAGTTCAAGGCTAGCTTGGTCTTAATACCAAGTTGTACCCACCCCTCCAGGGCTACATAGTAAGACCCTATCTCAAACATACAGAGACTCACACATTTAAAAAAAACATGTTTTTAAATGTTTTTGTTTTTTTTTTTTAACAGATTTATCAGAAGTTGCAGCCGAACATGGCCATGAGGTAATCCCTGCCCCTGGTTGAAAGTTAGTTTCATCAGCTTCTCCATGGGATTGTAAGGACTTGGAGTGTGTCACAAAACCCAGCAGGGTTCCCCCCCCCTTTTTTTTTTTTAAGATTTATTTTGTCTTTCTGAAGATAACATGCTTAAACAGAGTTCTTTATGGTTAGTAACTATGATGCTTGAAGTTGGTTATCCCTTATTCCAGTAAACTTTAAATGTCAAAGCTATAGGTATCTTGTTAAATAAAAAAATGTATCAAAATCTTTTGGGTATCATGTTTTTTAGTCACGTCCTGTTTGTGTTATGTGCGAAGCATTCCAGGAATCCCACTAGAACTCAGAACTCAAACTGGCCGTGTCTGTGATCCGTGTTTCCCATTTGGTGGTTTCTATTTCAGTAGCCGAGAATTTCTTTCACTGTATAGGCATGCATATTTCATTAACAGCTTCAGCTAGCTCTGTGTTTACATCTGTAGTGCCTTATGTCAGGGTAAAAGGTAAAAGGCTGTGTGTGTGTGTGTGTGTGTGTGTGTGTGAGAGAGAGAGAGAGAGAGAGAGAGAGAGAGAGAGAGAGAGAGAGAGAGAGAGAGAGAGAGAGAACGAACTCTCTGGGCAAGTGATAAATCAGGAATCTTCTGCTTGCACTAGTAGAGTCCAGAGGTGAGAGCTGTTACTGCATCAGAATTTGAGTGGACTAGAAAACAAAGTTCTAAAGAGAAGAATGTTTCTCCGGGCAGTGAGTAGGACACGCCTGTGTTGGCACCATCAGGGGATGTGGTGCTCAACAGTTTCCTGGTTTTTTGCGGGTGAAGCTCTGCAGCTGGAGTGCCAAGCTTTGACAGTGACATGGGTGGGGGACTGGAAACGTGAACAGGGGAGTTGGCGGTGCAGCTGATGGAGCCAGGCACCGTGATCACTAACTGGCATGAAGCCAGTGAGGCAGGGAGAGCTGCTGGCTACAGTGTGTTTCTCTCCCTAGGGCCCAGCTTTGACTTTGGCGAGCTGATGATTGCTTTGAAACATCATAAATACACCATGTGTCACTCACTACTTGGCACTTAGGTTTGTCATGAAGCATCACATCCTTTTGAGACAAACATTATCTTTCCTTTGCTTGAAGGGAAACAGAGGTCTATAGGTTTTAGGCAAGTAGGTACAAAATGGCAGTTGGACCCAGTCCTTGTTTTCAAATCTCGCTGCTTTTCACTTCATGACTTGATGAATCCTAGCTAATGCTCTTTCTCATATCTCTGTCTCTCCCGAGCCCCTTCCTCGGCAGCCCTTTCACCCCATTCACACATGTGCGCATGTGGCGGGCAAGTGTGGCTTCTGTTCTTCACACTGCCTCCTGTAAGGTTTTCTTCCTCCCGGCCATATTTGCTACAGTTTGGAAAGAGCCCTGCCGTCATCCCCACAGAGAGCAGCATGAATGGATGAAGAAGGTACTTGTTTACACGGCGAGTACTGGTGTGCACCAGTTGGCATGTTAGCCCCCAAAGTCAAGCTATAAACAACGCACACACTGTCTCTGCCTTTAAGTGTCTTAGAGTGGAGTTAGAACCAGGAAGCAGAAGAAAGTGTGTTTCAAAAGTGTGCATTTTGCTGTGCTGCTGCCAGCTTTTGTTGGGAAACACTGGGGTAGACGGTTGTCTTAGTCACTCTTCTATTGCTGTCACAACACTAACACTGTTTTCAAGTCCAAAGTTCAGCATTTCTTCTGAGATGCCCAGTAATCTCTTAACTGTATTACCCATAAGCTCAAAGTAAAAAAGCAGATCACGTACTTCCAATATACAGTGGCACAGGATAGATGTTACCATTCCAAAAGGGAGGAGAGGGAGCATTTGGTCCAGTGACCAAAGCAAGACCTAAACCTAACAAGGCTAACTCCAGTTCTTCATCTCCCTGTCTAAATCAGTGTTCTTCAGATCCCCAACTCCTTCCAGCTTTGTTGTCTGCAGCACACTTCTCTCCTGGGTAGGTTCCATACTGTCTTAGCAGCTGTCCTTGGCAGGTATCCCATGTCTCTGGCATCTCCAACATCTTGAGGTTTCCAAGGCAATCAGGTGTCAGCCTTACAACTTTATATCCTTTCTGGGCCTCCACACAGGGACACTCCTGACACAGACCTGGCCTCAGTGGCTTTCCTTAACTGTGGAGGAAGATTCCACCACCTCTCTCTTGTACTCAACTCTCAAGCTAGAAAGAACCACATGGCTGAAGCTGCCAAGTTCTGCTTGCTGGGACTGGAACTTGACCCCCTCTTTCAGCTATTTGCACCAGCTTTCTGTGGATGGTTTCCTTTACTGCTTAAACTTCTCTTTGATTCCTTTCACACAATGGAAGCTGAGCTGGGTGGGGTCTGGCCCTGAGGTCACCATCCCTTTACTCCAGTTAGCATCAGGCTTTTCTTTAAACTTGTCTCCTTGAGCACAGAACTTGGCTCTAACAAACCATTTCCTGGTTTTCCCTTCCTCCTCAAACTGTACATTTTGTATTGTTCCCGTTCCCCTTACTCCTTTTCACTATGGATATGCAAAAGAGCCATCACTCACAGCCTCATTCAGGGTCAATACCAGGCTGTCTTAAAATCTCCTTTGTTAAAACCGTTAATCCAAAACTCTTCAGTTTGGCCTCAGGCAGATTTTTAGGGCAAGGGCAAAAAAAAACCCAGCTATATTCTTTGATAAAATATTACAAGAACGGTCTATTGGCCACTTACTAATACTCATCCCCTCTTGAACTTCTTGATCCCCTGAGCCCCACAGTTCAAATCACCTCAGCAGTGTCTTCTGTGCTCCCATTAGTCACACTTAAAGCAGTTAGCCACTTTTCTTGTCCAAAGTCCCAAAGTCCCAAGGTCTTTCATATTCCAACAAACAGCATGGTCAAGCCTGTTACAGGAGTACCCCAGTCCTTGGTACCAACTTCTGTATTAGTCACTGTTCTATTGCTGTGAACAGACATCATGACCAAGGTAATGATTATAAAAGAAAACGTGATTGGGGGGCTGGCTTGTAGTTTCAGAGGTTTAGTCCGTTATCATCATGGCAGGAAGCATGGCAGCAATCACACACAGGGGCAGCAGTGGAGAAGTATATTCTGATCCACAAAGCCACACCTCCTAATCCTTTTCAAGTAGTGCCATTCCTAGCCCCTCCCCCACCCATGACTAAGTATTAAAATATGTAAGCCTATCGGAACCATCCATTCTTACTCAGTCTACCATGATGGCCTTGAGATGGGCACCTAACTTCCTTCTTTTTCTGTAGAGTTTCTTGCCTCCCCTAGTCTGTTCTTGGTAAACAGTGAAATGTCACAAATGTACAGGGGCTGCTGACACCGCCGTCATGACTTCCCTGACCATCTCCCTAGGTCTCTAAGTTTAGAAGACTCGAAATACTTAACATATCTACAAACTGTAATTTGACACTACAAGAATTTGACCCCACAAGAGCCCTCATTTAACAGCCTGGCCTGATAAAGGCTCCCCTGGCGTCTGCAGAGCACAGCACACAGGACGAGTCACATCCACTGAAATGGGTTCCAGTATACCATCTACTGGCACTAATGTGAGCTTTAGCTTCTGCTGGCAGTAGGAACCTTGAATACCAAGTTCAGCCAGCGAGGTGAGGGTGGCTGAGGGACAGGACGGAAGAAAGACCAGAGATATCAGAAGGGCCTACAAGAAAGTGACAAGCTTTGGCATTGAAATGCCATTGCAGATCTTTAGGCATCCAGACTTTTCTAAGGAAAAACAGGGGTGCACAAATTGGTGGAGGCGACAGCTAAATGTGTATAGGTGTTGGGCAATGTCCACATTGAAAAAGGACAGCTTGGAGTTCTCATAGTCTAGCAGGATGCCAATCTTCTTTGGAGCAACTGTGATCCTGATGTCTGGAGTCGTTCCGTTATGCAGAAACTCGTACCGATGCCTAAAAGTTCAATGTTAATACAACAAAGGTTTGGAAAGTATAGGCGGTTGTTTGGAGAGTGTTTTATACTGACTTGATTCATACTCCTACGATTTTGTCCTTTTCTTGTAGTCAGTGACTACCAAGTAACATGACATTTTCAAACTACTTCTTTCTAACATTTGTCCTAAAACACAGTCTTGGGCTTTCCTCTTGAGTGAGCTCTGCACCTCATAAGCTTTTAAACAGAACCATAAACTTGCACTGCGTCAGAGTTTGCACTGAGAGGAAACACTTGAAGCCGGTGTGTGACTCATCTGGACTAAAGACATTTGAAATGAGGGAGCCTTCTGGGCCTTCATGAACAATAAGCCTTCTCTACAAACTGAACCAGGGCTCCGGGGCTCCAGTTCTTACACTTGCTACTGAGCGAGGGTTGTGCTCGCCTGGCTGTCACAAGTGAGTGCTGACCATGACCTGCACCCCTTTCGATATGTATCCTGTGTGCTTTGAAAAGAGGTCAGAATCAAAACTAGCAACAGGACATGCAGACATCTGAAGGCCCACTTGTCTGGTATACTGACTGAGACTCCCTAAATCAGCTCTTCGGTGTCAGGCAGCTGGTCTCCATCCCCGCTCACCCTCCTCACTCTTGTAAACTGAGCAGCTACCAGAAAGCAAATGAGTCCTTTCTCTATCAACAGACTCAAGACCATGAACCAAAACTCTGGGGCTACTAGAGGCCTGTCCTCATCTTCACATGGCTTCCTTCTTTCTTCTTCCCCCCACCACGCTCCCCAACATGGTTGCTAGGAACTTCTATCGACCCCACCCTTGCTTTCCTCCATCATTCTAGCAGCCAAAATTTACCTCACCTTGCTCCCAACCCCCCATTATACACTGATTCCTTTAGCTTCCTGGTTTGACTGACCCTTGTTCTTTCTAAACAGAAGAGGCCTTTGGCCTCTTTTGGCTTCACTTAGAGTGGCTCTTGCATTCCTAAAATGGTTCTCATGGTTATCAGAGTCCAGTCTAATCCGCTTGCTCTCTGGGGGAAGGCCACTGCTCTCTTAATGCTGGGACATGACTTTTGTTTGTTTTGTTTTTTCGAGACAGGGTTTCTCTGTGTAGCCCTGGCTGTCCTAAAACTCACTCTGTAGACCAGGCTGTCCTTGAACTCAGAGATCCACCTGCCTCTGCCTCCCAAGTGCTGGGATTAAAGGCGTGCACCACCACCACTGGCTAGAGGCTAGGTCTTTTAAGAGGTGCTGACAGGGGCCTCGGGGGGCATGCCTGTGTGTTTTGTTTTTGCAGGTTTTCAAGTAAAGGAAGGTGGTTGCCACGGCCGTGTAAGTCTAAGCATTTTGTGCACTGGCCAGGCCTCTGGGATTTTTTTCCCTCTGTGCATGTGGGACCATTCCATGCAAGACTAGTTTATGTAGTGCTCAGTGGCAGAAGCTGTGGTCGTGGGAACCCTCAGCCATACTGACTTAAGATGGAATGGCTTCCACAGCAGCTCTGTGGATGGAATACAGGAGCTTAAGCCCTGCACTGCTAGAGCCAGACTGCCTGGGTTGGAAGCCAAGCTCTGACCATCCACAGTGGGTGGATGATCCGGCTGCTATGAGGGCAGCCTTTGTCCTATAAAAGTACAGGAGAGTATGTGCAGGGCCTGGTGGAGCATGCCTTTAATCCCAGTACTTGGAAGGCAGAAGCAGATGAATTTCTGTGAGTCTTGAGGCTAGCCTGGTCTACATGGTATATTTCAGGCTAGCCAGGGCTATACTGTTAAGACCCTGACTCAAGGGGAAAACAAGTATAGGACACCGTTGGTACCTGAAGAGCACATGGTGAGCTTTAGAAGCTCTTTCTCTTTCAGGTGAAGTGGTTGGCAACAACTCTCGCCATACCTGAGACTGTTTTTTAAGCAAACTTGTGTGCCTTGGTTACTATCAGTAAAACTCTTTCGTCTTTCAAATCCTTGATGTGGGTGTCCAGATTGACTTTACCTTGTGGAGGCAAATGTGTGTTTCATGCACCAGGACAAGCAGTTTGCTCCCAGGTCTTCCTGTTTAGGGACATCTTCACAGGCCACACCCACAGTGTAGTCCAAATGCTCATCCACTTCCACCTCCCAGTAATGGCGTCCTCGGACCGGAATCAGACTTCCCATGACAGCAACACACCTGGATTTAGAAAGGGTAGAAGCACAGGCTGGTCTGGGGTGTTGGAGTTCTTATGTATCATGCAGAAGACTCTGGGTTCTATCAAAAGGTGGGGACATATTTCACTGCGGTGCCACAAGCATAGCTAATGCTGACGATTGGAACATTACATCGCCTGGTATGTAACGAGGATGAAGCAACAGTAAAACCTACGGAACAGGTTCTGTTGTGTCTCTAAAGTGGCTAACGCATTTCTAGTAACGAAGGTAGGTAGATAGTAAGATGGGAGGCACTGAGAACTTGCACCACAGCAGTCAAGGCACCGTAGGCTTGAAGTTTGTGACTGGCCAGAAGGATCTCTGAGGTACCCTTTATGCTAGAGGTGACAAGACTCCAGAGGTTGGGCTGATGTAAAAGGGTTTGCTGGACAAGCCTGGCTACCTGAGTCCCAGCCCCGGATCCCACAGAAGGTGTTAGGAGAGAGTCAGCTCCGCAGTGTTGTCCTCCACCCCAACCCACGACATGCCTGGATGCATGCTTATCTGTACACACACGCACAACACACACAATAATAATGAGAATGATATAAAACATTTTGAAAAAAATAATTAAGAGGGTGACCCAAAAGCAAGATAGCACATTCCTTCTCTGTCACTGAAACCGAGCCCCAGCCCTCCCCTGGAGCCACCAACCACTCGGATATTTCCGTGTACAGCAAAGTGCTCCACAGAGGAAGGTTTCCCTTGCAAGTTGGATCACACCAGAACCTCCAAAGTGAACATCCAGTTCAAGATTCCTGTAAGCCAAACCTTTTTGTAGGAGGAACAGAAAGGGCCCGCTGCCAGGGTGGTGACTACTTCTACATAACATAGGTAAACAGCAAGTGAGGCATCGTAGTCCTGGAGGCAACTTCCACATGAAGGCTAAACTGAAGCCTGCCGGAGAGCCTAGAGATTGGTGATGCAGACAAGGACAGCCAATCGGGAACTGCCACTTGGAGGACATGCTTGGTTAGGACCAATGGGATATGGGTGGAGGGTATAAAGGGTACGCCCCCAAGAATTAATAAATGAGCTTGCTGCTCCCGGAGTCTAAGCCCTTGATTCTGTGCCTTCTTGCTCACTGCCCCCACGGGGGATGCTGGGCAGGATGAAGGACTCAGGCAACATCTCTTTTCTAAGCAACAGACATTTCCTCCCACTCTAAGCCCTTGTCTGATTGCCAAGCGTAGCTTTAGGAAGGCAGCCTACATCTCTCGGTCCAAGTTCAGTCTCACATGGAAAGCATCATGTTCCCACCCTTCCCGCTGCCAGAGCCCCTGTTTAAAGTGTTGCAGAGAGGGTGAATGCCTCTCAGAGCTTCCTTTTTAATTAACAGACTCACTGCTGAGGGGTGGGGACATAGTTCAGTGAGTAAAGTCCTTGCTTTGTAAGCTTAAGGATCTGAGTTCAAGGCTCAGAACCTATGTGAAAAATAAAACAGGATGCTGCAGAGATAGGTCAGTAGTTACTTAATCAATGTGTTTGCTTCCTAGCACCCCCACAGCAGCTCAGAAGTCTATAACTCCAGTTCCAGGGCATCTGACACTGTCTTGGATCCTGTGGGCACCAGACACACATGCAGTGCACAGTTATACATGCAGGCTAACTAACACTGTACACACAAAATAATATAATTTAAAAATACATAAAGTAGCTAGGTGGTGCACTCCTTTAATCCCAGCACATGAATCCCAGACAGAGGCAGGGGGATGTCTTAATGAGTTCAAGGTCAGCCTGGTCTACAGAATGAGTTCCAGGACAGTAAGGGTTACACGGAGAATGTCTTGAAAAGGAAGGAAGGCAGGCATAAGTCTGGTGTGGCCATGTGACAGATTCTAGGGCTCACTGACCAGCTTGCCTAGCCTGCTAGCTGAGCCCCAGCCTAGGAAAACCATGTCTTAAAAACAAGGTGGATGGCTCCCAAGTGTGGGAAGTGGCTCCACCAGTGCCATTACAAGATGGCGCTTGACAAAAGGCCAGCCAGGATGACTGGGCACTGCTTGAGAGAAAAACAACTCCGTATATGGAAAGTTGCGCTAAGAGGTGTGGTTGCCTGATCATCCCGCCTCACGTCATAAGGAGTGACCAATTACCAGTGTTCTCGCGGCAGTTTCTGATAGGAGCGAGGCAAAGCTTTAAGGGGCTGCAGGTGGTGGTGTGGGTGGCTGCTGGCAGCACGAAAGAAGCTTACAATCTAAGGGTTGCTGAATAAACCGCTCGAAGAACAACACTATTGTCGTTGCCTTATTCCGCTGGTCGGATGCTGGGGAGTGACACCCAAGAACACCTGAGATTGCCCTCTGACCTCCACACGTATGTCACTAAAAACCCAAGACAGGCGACAGGAGCACCGTAATAGCTACAAACTCAACTTGTAATTTAACTCAAACCCTTTACAATATCCTTTGGCCAGTTACTCCTCTGTGCCTCAGTTCTATCACCTGTCAAATGGGACGGATGAGCACCTGTCCCTAGAAACGTTGTCTTGATGACTGAACACATCTAGCACTTCATGGCAGTGGTATGCCATGAAGTAGTCATACATGTTACAGTCCCTCACTCCTCCTCCTTCGCTGCCTTCAAACTGGTTTTCTTCCCTAAACATCTGCTGAATGTGTGGGCATCTCTCATCCACCCTTCTGCTGCTTAATCAGGGCTCCCTGGTTCCCATCCACCAGTCTCTGCCCCTCCTATCTCTAACCTTTCCACGGGCTGTGCTCTTTCTGAAATGTAAATCAAATAGGTATATGGTTCTGCTTTGAGTCCTCCAATAACTCTTACCATCTAAAGAATAGAACTCCAAGGGCACTAATTTATTAAATTTTCCTGCCTTGCCTCTACTCCTTCCTAGTATAGGCCTGTACTGCAGGCCTGCCAACCTGTTTGCATGTGGTTCTGTAAAGAGGGTCTTCCTGGCGTGTGTGTGTGTGTGTGTGCGTGCATGCAAAGCACATACCTACTTTGTCAGCCCCCCAAACACAACCCTCCCATGAAATCCTCCATAGGGGCTCTGTGCTGGTTGGCTTTTATTTATTTATTTATTTTTTTTGGTCAGCTTGACACAAACTATGGTCATCTGGGAAGAGTGAACCTCAACTGAGGAAATGCCACCCTCAGATTAGCCTATGAGCAACTTTGTGTGGGATTTTCTTGTTGGTGTTTGATGTGAGAGTTCAGCCCACTGGGCAGTTCTGGGTTGTGTAAGAAAGGTACTTGAGTGAGCCATGGGGAGCCAGCCAATAAGCACTGTTCCTCCACGGTCTCTGCTTCAGTTCCTGCCTCCAGGTTCCTGCCCTGACTTCTCTCCACGGTAGACTGGAAGGTGGAAGATGAAATATAAACCCTTTCCTCTCCAAGTAGCTCTTGGTCATGATGACAGCAGAAAGCACACTAGGTCAGGCTCCAAGGATGCCTCATGTGCCTCTGCCTCCTCTTTCATAGGCACGTCTGACATGTGCCTGCTTGACAATACCCTCCCACTCCCCCTTTGCACACAGCACAGCCATGCCAGATCCACTAGAACTGGAGATTAAAATGGGGCTGAGCTGGACTCCCTCACAGCCAAGACAATGGCTCTTAATTCCAGGGGCTGGAGAGATGGCTCAGCAGTTAAGATCATTGGCTCCTCTTGCAGAGGTTCCGAGTTCAATTCCCAGCAGCCACATGATGTCTCACAACCATCTGTAATGGTAGCTGATGCCCTCTTCTGGTATGTCTGAAGATAGTGACAGTGTACTTATATACATAAAATAAATAAATCTTTTTTTTTTTTAAAGCATTTTCCAGAGTCAGATATGCTGGTGAACCCGTCATCCCAATGCTTGGGAAGCAGAGGCATGACGATGAGACATTCAAGCACAGCCACAGCTACACGAGATTCTCAGAATGAATTGAAAACCCACTTACTCGAGACTCGCTTGAGAGTACGTGCACCTCCTAAGTACACACAACTGTTCTGTTCTTAAACCTGCTCCACCTGCCTCTCCACCCATGCTTAATCTACGGGGAAAGCCTCTCTTAGGAAGGTTAACTCCAGCATTAGCCTAATACTGACTTACCTGAAACTGTCTGTGACTGATTACAGGCTTTACCTGAGTAAAGGCCTTCTCGAGCTAGCATAGCTGGCAGCGTGGAGCTGTCTCCAGCTGCTGCCAAGGACAGGAGAGCCACTTTCTTCCTCAGCAGATCCTCTGAACTCTTACCTTTTGACCCGACTACTGGGGAGTAGAGAAGCTATGTTTACTGTTTTAAGCTCGGAAACGGATTCAGCCTAGGAGTTAATCTGTCCCTTTTCTTCTGGTGCTCTTATTTTTCCCCCATTATACAGTAGACTTTATTTTAAGCCTCATAACTCCTTAGAGAAAGAAGAATAATGTAAGTGAATATTTCAGCATTATATACTGAGCTCTGGAAGGAGCTAGCAAGCTGTACAGACAGACAGCCTCACAGGTAACCCCTGCCCTCGGGTCTTGTGTACAAAGACAGTTTTCTACGCCAACTTTAGATCTGGCCCACCCGGTTGCTTTGGTCTAAGGGTGATGTGATCTTTGGTATGAGGGTGACAGGGCCAGCAAACAAACTAGCCGTGAGGAACCCTGGGAACTGGTGCTCTCCTGTTTCCTGGAGGACAGAGTGGCAAACATCTTTGAGCTAGAGTTAGTTCTTCCTGCTACACCAGAAACTAGTAGCCAGGATGCTTCCCCAGCTGTCACACATGTGGGTTAACAAAATGTCTGAATCCTTAGACCACCTGACTTCATGTTTCACTTGTATCATGGTTCTGAATCCTCTTGGCTTTTCTAGGGGTTCAGAATACATACTCTAAAATGGAGATCTGGTCCACTATGACGTGGGAGGGAAAGGGTCACCTGTCCCTTAGGAACATGCCACCTGCCTCATAAGTATTCATAAAACTCATTAAGAAGCTACACAAGAATCCACTGTGCCGGGGTCATTCCCTCCAGCTTGGCTTCCGTGAATTGTTTTCCCAAATGAACTTCTGCCAGGACTGTGTCTCTTGGCTGAATTCTCTCTTTGGCGAAGACAAGACCTAAGGCAGTGAAGCCTCCCTAATACTGTGACCCTTTAATACAGTTCCCCAAGTTGTGGTGACCCCCAACCATAAACTTATTTTTGTTACTACTTTGTAACTGTAATTTTGCTACTGTTGTGAATCATAACATCTGTGTTTTGTGATGGTTTTAGGTGACCTCTGTGAAAGGGTCATTTGACTGCCAAAGGGGTCTCAATCCACATGTTGAGAACCGCTGGACTAAAGGGAAACCTTCAAAGCAACAGGAGAAAGTGCTCAGTGCCTGGTGTGTGTCCCTGTGCTGTGTGACCTGGTAGCCTGGCCATATCCCACAGTGCTCACAGCCTGGGACTTCCCTGGGCAGAGGCCACCACAGTCTTCTCCTCTTCTGGGTTCCTCCTACATCCTTTTGTCATAATCCAGCTTCCTCTGAATAACAGTGGCAATAGCTACGTTTCCCAAATGCTCCATGGGGGTCGGGGAGGCCGTCAGATACCTGGTAAACTGCATCTTGCTAGGTGGCAGCTCCCTTCTGAAACCTTTCTTCTCACTTCGAACCACTGTAAACCCGTCTTCAGAAACGGTCAGCCAGGGATGGCAGGTGTCCTTGTTCAATTGGAAGTAGCTTCCTGTGGAGGGAGGGAACACTGAGAAGCCCCAGCCTTGCAGGACTTTACAGCTCGGCCTAGGAGCATTACCCAGGCATGTGGCTTCTTCCCGGTGGATGCACAGAAACCCTGCCCCAGCAGAGTCATGATCAACTGTGACTAGGGTGGCCACTATTGTGGGCAGGACTTTGTACAATCAGTGTCATGCAATCTGTCCATCTTCTTTCCCTTAGTCCTTATGTCTGTGCTTAGATAGGGGTGTTACTGCCCCCATTTCATAGATGAGGAAACTGTGGCGCAGGTGGTTAAGAAGTAGGCTGTAGATAATAGAAGTCAGACTAAACTCCTTACCTCTCTGATGAGGTGGTTTTTAATTAGAAGGATCTGAGTGTTTGGATCTGAGTAGGAATTTCTAACCTTGCCAAGGAAAACCAAATTGAGGAACTTGGTTTTTGTTATTGGTTTTTAAACAGGATCTCATACTGTAGCATAGGCTCATCTGCAACCACTTTGTCTCATAAGCCACCCTTGAACTTGTAGCAATTCTCCTGCCTCAGCCTCTGAAAGAAAACAGAACTGGCCGTGCCTTTGTTCTCCGCTCTCAGTGTTGTTCATTTGTTTTTTTAGAGCAAGCATCTGTAATTTCAAAACGCCCAGCTTGCTCTTTCCATCTGTGTGGCTGGAATACGAATGTGGTACTCACAGACCTCTCCTCCTGCCAATGGAAACGGGCACAGAGGCACAGTGTGTTTCAGTGAAAGAGCTCAGTCAAGGGACATTTGTTCCCAAACACTGGCTGGGCTCTCTGCTTCTGCTGCTCACCTGGAGGCCACCCACTCAGCTGGCTTGAACTGGATTACTCTGGAAGGCTTTTGGAGGTTGCAGTGACTCTCAGGACACTGAGCTGTCGCATTGCAGGGGGTGGGAAGGCTGGGGGCGGGGCTTGGCAGCCGAAGTTTCTAATGGGGTCTCTGCTCACTTAGGGCTTGGACATGGGACATGTCAGTTCTCTGACATAGTGAAGGCACATGGGAAGGGATGGTCAGATGGAGCATGGAGGCAGGGAGGAGGCTGAACGGTGGAGACTCAGTTGGCTTCTAACAGGGGAGGTGCTCGTTCTGACAGCAGGAGCAGGGAGTTGGTCAAAGCTATTTACACAGTTCTTGAGAATGTCATAAAACCCTCTTCCAAAGCAGGTGTGCTGGCTCACACCTGTAATGCCCAGCACTGGAGAGGCTGAGGCAGAAGGATCACCTTGAGTTCCAGGTCAGCTTGACTACATATTGAGTTTGAGACCAGCCTGAGTCACAGAGTACGACCCCATCTCAAAAAACAAAACCAAACAACCCATGACGTAAGAAATATATAGACCACCCAGACCCAGTGGGATAGCCTCTGGTACTTGAGGGGCATGGAGAAAAGCTTTGAGTTCTAGCACTAGCTCAGACAACCCAAGTTCTATGGGGGCTTTGATGACTCAGGAGCCCCTTTGATGTCTGATCTGCCCATAATGTGATAGTTATGTTTCCCGAGGCACTCTTAGCAGCACCGAATCTGCAACCGGGTGGCTAATTTTGAGTCCCGAGAGTCTGGCTGGCTTACAGACCTGTGGTGTGCACTGTAGCAGGCTCACTTCTGGCACTGGTGCCCCCCACGTTGAGGGCTCGAACGTAGATCGTGTAGCTGTGTCTAGGCTGCAGCTGTATCAGGGATTCACAGGTTGGGATGCCTACAATAGACCTATGCACAGAGGGAGAGCAACCGTCAGCAGGAGCCAGGCATCAGTCACCCTTTTCACACCCACTGTCCTCTGACCCACAGCAGCTCGGCCAAGAGGCTCAGCTCCCTGGACAGGCCTCCCACAGTTCACAGTGTGCTTGCTGGTCTGTGTCTGGCTGTCTCCCTTCCAAGCTCCCCAGCCAGGTTTCCCAAGCACCCAGCACTGTGCTCAATGTGTCTACTGGAGCATTTGTGGTGTATGCACCCGTCTGTCTCTGGCCATGTTAGGGCAATGACCTCTCTGAAAGCAGGACCAAGTACACTAACTTGTAGCATAGTTAGTCCTGGACCCATAGAAACCTTTCAGTGTATGAACTTCCATGAACAGATGACTTTGTTTAAGACAACTGCCACAGAGAATAATCCAGTTCATTTCAGTTGGACTGTGTGGAAATACAAGCTCATTACACCATCTGGATTTCTGTGGCTGTCACACCCATTTCCATTCAACTGAAGTGGACAACAGACATCTTCAGGATGGTGCCCATGTACAGATGTGAGAACAGGATGTCATCTTGGAGGCTGCAGCTCTGGGCCAGAGGGAGACTTCTGCTTTTTCATTCAGTAGATTAACCAAGTTCCTTCCATCCCAGATGCTATATACCCTAGGAAACTGGACATAATTCCTATTCCCAGAGAACCTGCAGTCTGTCTGGGAAGAGAGGCATTGCTCCAGAGAGCCCCAGGGTATTCACGAGAAGGCGTGTGCCACAGTGTGGAAGGGTGGTGGTGACTTTCAAGCTGAGTTCTGAGGAGTGGCTAGAAGGTAACTGGGTCAAAGGGGACAGAGTAGTCTCCTATACAGAAGACACGTGTGCAAAGGTCCTGTGGCAAGAAGGAGAAAGTAGGAGCTGGAGAGGGAAGGGCTGTTGTTACAGGATGAGTGAGAGAGGAAAGAAGAGCCGTAGCCTGTGAAGAAGCTAGAGCCTTTCCTTCAGTGATGGGAACATGATTCAGTTTTTTCTGTGAGAGTAAGCAGCACCTCAGATCACCCATGTTGCTGACCTGCCCTCTGAGGGCTCCAGCATTGTGGATTGGCCCAACCCCAGGTTATTATAAACAGCAAAGGAAAGTTGAATTGCTATGGTGGTCTGAATCGCTGGACCCTCCCCTGGCTTCTATGGTGGTCTGAATCGCTGGACCCTCCCCTGACTTCTATGGTGGTCTGAATCACTGCACCCTCCCCTGACTTCTATGGTGGTCTGAATCGCTGGACCCCTCCCCTGACTTCTATGGTGGTCTGAATCGCTGCACCCTCCCCTGACTTCTATGGTGGTCTGAATCGCTGCACCCTCCCTTGACTTCTATGGTGGTCTGAATCGCTGCACCCTCCCCTGGCTTCTATGGTGGTCTGAATCGCTG
>NW_021620849.1:3884978-3905746 GCF_004785775.1 Grammomys surdaster
TGAATCGCTGCACCCTCCCCTGGCTTCTATGGTGGTCTGAATCGCTGGACCCCTCCCCTGGCTTCTATGGTGGTCTGAATCGCTGGACCCTCCCCTGACTTCTATGGTGGTCTGAATCGCTGGACCCTCCCCTGACTTCTATGGTGGTCTGAATCGCTGGACCCCTCCCCTGACTTCTATGGTGGTCTGAATCGCTGCACCCTCCCCTGGCTTCTGACTATCTTCAGCTTTGCTGTGGTTATAGTCGCACAGATCTCGGCAGGAACAGATGAATCAGATGTATGTTGGGCTCCAAGGCTCTCAACCAGCCCCAGCCAGCCAGGATAAGGCTCTGTGGATCGAAGGAAAATGCCAAAGATCTGTGTGGGATAACCGGGGGACTCCGAACATCTGAGCTCAAGTAGTGCAAACAAAGCACGTCTCATTTTTATTAAGCAAGCAGATGTGAGGTGCCGTTTACAGTTAGCTTAAGCAAATGCAAGTGCATCAATGGACTATGCGTGATGCTATGTCTTATCATCCTTGGTCATATGAAAAGAGCCAAGAATCTTTCTCCCAGGCCTTTGCCATTCCCACAGAGATAATATGGACATCCCAGGGCTTCCCCCCATGTCCCTGCTTTCAAGTGTATTCGCTCAGCAGAATTTATGCCATTCTTTTTAGAAGGAGCATTCTGCACTCTGCCTCATCCAGTAAGTTCACAGCTTTCTGAAACAGGCTCCTCCCTAGCGGCTAGCCTCAAAGGCCTTTTCTGTTCTCATGACACAGCTCAGTGCACCTGCAGCCCCCAGCAGAGCTACCCTGGACTCCATGGCAGGGGCTGGGCTGCCCAGCTGGATGAGTCCTTGACCTGTATGCTTTAGGCCTGACTGTCTGGCTATAAGTCTGAACAGCCACGCTTCCTCTGGTGCCATGCAGTAGACTCCTGGGACCCATAGGCCCCGGTGGCCACCATGTCCAATTCCTCACAGACTTGTGAAGGCCTCTCACTCTCAGATGGGTGGAGAAGGCTCCAGACAGTGTTCTGTACCATTTGTACGGTGTATGTTGGGTCTCCGTTGTCATTCCTGTGCCCTTCTCCCCTATGCCCTAATTTCAATCACATTAGCTCCAGTTCCTGTCGGGTATCCAGCCCACTCCTGTCCCCTCTCTCCCCAGAACATATGGCTCACTCTTGCCTCCCACTCTGGATTCAGTTTAAACAGCTATCAGAACACAGGCCTGCCTCCACCACCTTTCTCTCCACTGTGCCTTTCTCCCCTTGAGTTGTGTGTTTCGTGTAGTGTGTTGGTTTGGCTATCCTTATTTTCCTCCCTGCACTCTGAGCTCCTTAGGGTGAGAAATGCGTCTTTCTAGTTGTCTAGTACCATGCGGCTCTCAGCGATTGATTCCTTGTACAGGAACTGAAAGGAAATCTTATCTTTTTAAAGGCAGGGTCTCAGACCCATGCTGGGCTTGCATTCGCTATAAAGACAAGGATGATCTTGAATTCCCAATCCTCCTGCCTCCACCTCCCAAGTGCTAAAATTATAGATGTGTACCACCATGACTGGATTGTTTGCCTTCATTGTTGTTTTTATTCCTTTGAGACGGGGTCTCTCATTGACTCTGGAGTTAGGCTAGCAGCCAGTAAGACCAAGTGCTCCTTTGCTTCTACCTGCTGTACACGGGGGTTACAGGTGAGGATTCACACCCAGCTTTTTCCATGGGCTTGGGACCCTAACTCACACTCACATTTGCACAGCAAGCTCTCTTACCCACTCTGCCACTTCCCAGCCCTTAATTGGATTTTTTTTAAAAAGGTAACATGGTTTCATGATCAATAAGCAACCTAAATAAGATTGCTATGTGTTACAAATTGTGACCTTGTCCCTATACTGCATATGCAGTGGAGACTCTTCAGACTCACTCAGTTACCCCCGAGGCTTCTGGTGTCTCTGCCTGGATTAGCTCCACTGTGTAGGAGTCCACAGGATTCAGGTTCCCGGACTCCCAGCAGATCAGTGCAGCCTCTTCACAGCTTCTGATTGCCTCGGTTTTTATAGAGGGGGGAGAAGGGGCTACGCACAGGAGAAAGGAGGTTCATTAGGTACAGTTCCAGCCATTTTGTTCCGAGCCATGGACAAACACCACAGCAATATAACGCCTGGGAACCCCTTTCAGACATTCCCAGGGTTGAAGATGCTCACTAGACCTGTGATGGTTGGAATAATAACTATCCATCATCACCTAGGGCGGTTGAGTGCTTGGCTCCCAGTGGGTAGATCTGTTTGGAGAGTTTTAGGAAGTGTAGCCTCGTTGGAGGACGTATGTCACTCTAGGTGGACTTGAGAATGTAAAGATTCACACCATTTCAAGTTCCCTCCCTTTGCAGTTCAAGATGAGAGCCTTCGGTTCCCTCCTCCTACCGATATACCGCTGTCATGTCTCTCCAGGACTCTCATCTCCTCAGAACTGTAATCTCAAATAAACCCTTCCTTCTTTAAGTTGCCTTAGACATGGTGTCTTAATACAGCAATAGACAAGTAACTTAATACAGACAAGTCCCAATGTCAATATATCTGCAGGTAGCAGGCCAACCATGAAAATAATGTCCCTGCCACACCAGGCATGTTGATCTAGTGCGTTAAGTGAAACAGAGCCAGGAGGAAACCACACAAGGTTTCTATCCTTCAGAGGAAACAGGAAACCCAGTTATATCTAGAATCCTGCAACACCCGTGTCCCCTTGAATGAAAATGAATAACCCAGTTAGTACCTGTCATATACACTGCATGCTCACTGGAGGGGCTGGGGCCGGTCCTGTTCTGAGCTATGACCCAAAACTCATACTGGGTATTTGGCTCAAGATTTGTCACTGAGCAATATGTTTCTTTGACCGTCATGGTGAACTCTGGAAGAAAAAGAAAAAAGTTAAGAATTCAAACCTTGCCAGGCGGTGGTGGCGCACGCCTATAATCCCAGCACTTGGGAGGCAGAAGCAGGCGGATTTCTGAGTTCGAGGCCAGCCTGGTCTACAGAGTGAGTTTCAGGACAGAGCTACACAGAGAAACCCTGTCTCGAAAAACCAAAAAAAAAAAAAAAAAAAAAAAAGAATTCAAACCTTAAAAGGCCACTGGACTTCTGTGTCCCATTGTAAAAGAGTAGCCTGGGCTGCAGACCCCTCCCTCCCCTGAAGGCACACCGTGCAACCCCGCTGCTGTGTGTGCTGAGAGGCTCTGGCTGCCTAGACCTTGAAGTGGGGTTTACCTTGGTGACCAGCTTAGAAGTGGTTCTGTGACAAATATAACACAAGAAGAGGCTTGGGACACAGTGAGGGACTTGCTCTCCACCTCCCCTCAACACCCCACCCCCAAGCATGCGCACATGCACGCGCACGCACGTAAGTACGCACGCGCGCTCAGAACGCTGTTGGGAATGCTTTTGCTACATATGAATAATCCTTAGGACACCATCTGGAGAATTAAAAAAAGTCCCTACCCAACTCTGCACGAGCTCCCCAGTTAAGTCCAGAAGAGAAAATAGTAGCTATTTTTACCTGATAAGAAGCAACTTAAGGAAGGAAGGGTTTATTTCCATCGGGGCAGGGAAGGCAAGATGGCAGCTACATGAGACCACTGCTCACACTGTATCCACGCTCAGGATACAGAGCTGAGTTCTGTGCTGGGCTTGCGTTCTCTTTAAGTCAGTCTAGGACCCCTTCCCATAGGATGGTGTTGTTCACATCCAGGGTGGCACTTGCCCTCTCTGTTAAATCTGGAAACACCTTCGTAGACACAGCCAGAAATGTGTTGCTATGGTGGTGATTTTAAATCCCACAAATTGACAATGGAGATTAACAATCATCATGAATATGGCCGCCTTGGTCCGTCGGGCTGCACTCAGGGGGTCTTGGAGAATTGTCTAACTAACCCATAAAATGATAAAATAATAAATGTATTATTTTAAGCCGCTACATTGGGAGTAGAGAGTATTGTTAAAGAGCAATACTTGTAGTTTTGATAGACGGCCACGTTATCAAACCACACTCCAAATGTTTATGTGTGCACCCACAGATCTGTGTGGCTCCCAACTCTGGTGAGAGAAATTTCTTTTTACAGAGGGTAGTGGTTAATACAGAGATTCATAACTGGTCAAAGTGCCAGTTACAAATATATAGATAATTTTGAGTATTTAGCTGTTGGTGGGTCATCTTTTATCAAAGTCCGATAATCTAAGGCTCAGGGAAGTTCAAAGAAGAGGGCTCAGAAAGAATCAAGGGGCCAAATAGGGATGGGAGCCTGTGAAATCTGACTTACTTCTAGACATGGTGTGGCTACTGCACACATCAACTGACAGCAGCTGTGGTCACCTGCCCAGAGCTAGCCAATCAAATATCCAGTGTGGATGGGGGAGGGGCCCTGGAAGCCCTACCCCTAGTGGAGGTAGTTGCTGGCTTCTGAAGGAAGGGGGTGTGGTGGACAGATATGATCGACATACATTGTATAAATGTATGAAAGTTTCAAATAATTAAAATGATTAAAAACTATTAAAGATAATATTAAAAATAATTTAAAAAATCTCCTCCTTCCTGCTCCTAGGCAAAGATGCTGTAACCTCCCTTAACTTAGAACAGTGAGCAGTGCCCTGATAGCCTGGCTCTGCCACAATTCTCTGTGACCCATAGACAGCTCAATTCTCTCTGAGCCTCCAGCTTCCTCATCTGTCAAATGGAGATTGGCAAGCCCAGAAATCTCACTCTGACCTGACTCACACTGGAAAGACTTATCAGCAGGACCAGAGCCTGATTGTGTGGTTTGTGGGGTTTTCGGAGCAGTTTTTCTGCAGTCTGATCTCGCCTTGTTACCGTTTAAGTATGTGTCCTCAATAGCTCTGTGTTGGAAAGCTTTAGGAGGCGGGCCCTCGTGGGAGGAAGTTAAATCACTGAGAAAGGGATAGTGGTACCCAGCCCCTCCTTGTTTCTCTTGGCTCTGTGAATGCTAACAGGTAAGCAGCTTTTCTGCCACACTCTGCTATGATAACACTGTGTCATTAAAGACAGAAACCACAGGCTGACACTGAAGTCTCCTCCTTAAAAGTTGGTTTATGGTAACAGTGCACACCTTTAATTCAAGCACTAGGGAGGCAGAGATAAGTGGATCTCTCTGGGTTCGAGGCCAGCCTGGTCTACAGAGTGAGTTCCAGGACAGCCAGGGCTACACAGAGAAACCCTGTCAAAAAAAAAAAAACAAAAAAACAAAAAAACAAAAAAACAAGAAAAATTTATTTATCTCTGATTTTTGTTATAGTAACAGAAACTTGGCTATGATGATTAATCCTAATTTTTCAGCTTGATAAGATTTAGAATCACTGAAGAGACAAGCCTCTGGGAGTGTCTTTGAAGGCATTTCCAAAGAGGTTTAGCTGAAGAGGATGACCCGCCCTGAGTGTGGGTGCCACCATCCAGTGGGCTGAGATCCCAGACTGAATATACAAGCAGAAAGTGAGGGACACCAGCTCTCATCTCTGCCTCTTGACTGTGGATTCAGTGTGACCAGCTGCCTCCTGCCCCTGCTACCATGCCCTCCCTGCAATAGTGGACTGTATCCTCAAACTGTGAGCCAAAATAAACCCTCCCTTCCTAAAGTTGTTTCTCAGCCGACATTTGTTCACAGCAACAAGAGAAATAGCTAACAGATGGTTAATACAAACACAGTGCTCACAGTAGAAGGTCTGGTGGGTTATTGGCAGCCCAGCCCTAGCTAACACAAACCATTTTCCTGGTGGGGGTGGTGCAGAGCTGCTACCAGAGAGCAAGGGGCCATTTCCCAAAGGATTCTATTCTGTTGCAGCAGTTCTTTCAGGCCCTAGGCCTTACCTGCTTGGTCTTTGTCAGTTGAGCTGTCCTGCACTGGCCTATAGGACAGCTGATAGCTCTCCACGGTGTCATCAGAGTATAAGCTCCAGCACACACGGACTGAGGAGCCAGTGGCTGAGTTGGGTGCCTGAGGATTTATCACTGGAGCAGAGGGAGCTACAAGAGGAAAAGAGAGAGAACAGCACTGAGGAGCTGTATGTGCAGAAGAGGGATGAGAGAGGCCATTTCTTGTTTCATTGTATGATTTTGTATGTGTGTCCTGTCTGCATGTGTGTCTGTGTACCGTGTGCATGCCTGGTGCCCAGAGAGGATAGATAGGAGGTATTTATAACTGATATTTAAAACACTAAAGAACCTCCAAAACTCAGTGGCAAACAAAGCAGACAAGCCCCTAAATAATGTCACTTTAAAATGAGCAAAGGACTTGAACAGGGCTTAGTTGAAAGAAGACACACAAATCTGCCACCAAGGGGATGAAGACATGCTTGACATCACTCAACATGAAGAAAATGCAGATTAAAACCATAACTCGAGCGCCATGTGTGCTGGTGCATGCCCGTGACCCAGGAGCTGGGATGCTGAGGAAAAAGGATCACAAGTGTGAGGTGAGTTGGAGCCACAGGATGAGTTCTGAGGTATCCTGGGTACAGAGTTAGACCTGTCTCAACAAAACTAAAAATAGCACATGAACAAAACTCAAAAAGCTATAGTGAGCTATCTTCTCCCACCTGCTAGAACAACCATGTTCAGAAAGCAAAGGACCTGGAGAACAGGAAGCCGTGTGTACTGCCAGGGAAATGTACCTTTGTACAACCATTGTGGAAAATAGCAAGGCGAACCACCAAAAAATTAATAAGGAACTGGTGGTCCCTGTGACGTCACACCCAGGAGGCCAGGGTGCAAGGGCATCTGGGCAGCACAGTGAAACCTCAGGTTAAAAAACAGAGGGTCTGGGAATGTAGCTCAGAGATACGGTACTTACATAGCATGTGTAAGCTACTGGGTTCAGTCCCCAGCACTGCAGGAGTGAGGGAAAAAAGACAGTGTCAAATGGGTCAGTAATCCTATATTTAGGTATATATCCAAAAGAATTAAAATTAGAATTCTAGATATTTTGCACAGTTATTTCATGGTAGCCTTATTCACATTGGCCAAGATAAGAGAACAACCTAATGTCCATCAACAGATCAACGGAGAAAGAAAGTGTTTGTATGACACACTACTCAATGGAACACTACTGAGCCTTAGAAGAGAAAAGAAACCTGAGCTGGGAGACGGCTCAGTAAACTGCTTGCCAGGTCAGCCTGAGGACCTGAGTTTGGATCCCCAGCACCCACATAAAAAGCCAGGCATTTATGTATGCCCTTGAGATAGGAGGATTCCTGCAGCTTACTGTCGGGATAGTCTTGACAACCCAGGAGAGACGGCGAGAGACCCTTTTCAAACCATGAGTGCAGAGCAATTGAGGAAGATGGTTGATGCCACTCTCCAGTCTGCATTCGTGCGCACAGGATTGCATGTGAATGCATGTGTACCCCAACACAGAGAGGGAGAGGGAAGGAGGGAGGGAGGGAGGGAGGGGGGGAAAGAGAGAGAGAGAGAGAGAGAGAGAGAGAGAGAGAGAGAGAGAGAGAAAGAGCATCTGATCTATCCCTTACCATACGTGCAGTGCCGGATACCATGGACACCATACTGTTAACTCCAGGTGCTGTGCTTGTCCAGCACATCTCTGGGACTTATTCCAGTGCAGAACTAAGTCCTACTCACTGAGCGGTCTCATTTCCTCTCCTCAGTCCTGGCCTGCCACCCACCTGTTTTCTAATTCTGTGAGTTTGACTACTTCAGGCCCGCAGGGAAGGAGACTCCTGCAGTGTTTATCTTTCTGTGAATGGTTTATGTCACTCACTATACTGTCCATTCAGGTCCTTTCATGTTGTCACAGATGGTTCCCCCCACGCCATCTGAGCTGCTGTGAAGCTACACGGGTCAGAGTCAAACCTGGAATGGTGTTGATGGAATCCATCAGTTGCTCCACATCCGAGAAGTCCAAGGTCTGGTCTTCAAACTCAGGCTGTGCAGACAGTTCCACATCTGTTTTGGTTTTCAGGAATTTCCCCAGTCTGTTGGTATAAAAAGACAGGCCCAGGGGTTAGGGAGTTCGATCAGCAGTTAGGAGCACTGGATGCTCTTCCAGAGGTCTTAGGTTCAATTCCCAGCACCCACATGGCAGCTCACAACCCTCTGTAACTCCAACTCCAGGGGATATGACACCCTCTTCTGGCCTCAGGTACACACATGGTGCACAGACATACATGCAGGCAAAAATACTCATACATGTTTTTTTGTTTTTGGTTTTCTTTTCCGAGACAGGGTTTCTCTGTGTAGCCCTGGCTGTCGTGGAACTCACTCTGTAGACCAGGCTGGCCTCGAACTCAGAAATCCGCCTGCCTTTGCCTCCTAAGTGCTGGGATTAAAGGCGTGCGCCACCACCGCCCGGCTCATACATGTTTTTTAAAAAAACACAGATTCACACAAAGATGGAGGAGCTTTCTCCTTAGGGTACATCTGTAGTGCTGGGTCACTAGGAGGGAATGAGAAAGCCTCTTTGCTAAACCTGCATTTCTTCACATGCTTCTAGATTCTAGATTCAATTTGATGGTGGGCCTGGAGATTACTGTATTAAAATTTTGTTGCTTTGACAAACCCCTGAGATAAGCAGCTGAAAGGGAGGCGATGTCTACTTCAGTAGACACTCATGGTTTCAGTCCACGATCGGGGCCTCTTTTGTTCTTGGGCCTGTTGTGGAAGCATGGTGTGTGTGTGTGGGGAGCACAAAATGGAGGAAAGCTTCTCATTTTGGGGGCAGCCAGGAAGCAGAGAGAGATGAGAAGAAAGGGTCCGGGGACAAGACATACCCTCCAAAGGATTCTCATTCATAAGATCAGAGCTCTCTACTCGCCCAGTCATCTTTCCAGATTCTCACTTTTGAACATAGTTGCTTTGAGAACAAAGCCTCCAACCCATGAACCTTTTAGGGAATACTTCCTATCCAAAGCCTCTATCCTTGTCTAAGCCTTCCCAGGGGAAGAGGAAGGGTTGAGCGCCTAAGGATGGGTGGAGTCCCTGGGTCAGCAGGAGGCAGACCGGTGCCTCCTCCACTCCCACATCATTCTTCTGGGCGTTCTTGGGGCTTCTACTCTGAAGACGCGACGTACGCGACGTACGTAAGCAACGTACGTACGCGACGTGACGTACATTGTCACGTGCCCTCCCCCACGGTGCTGATCCGGAGGCTCTAGATCAGCGATTCTCAGTCTTCCAAGTGCTGTGACCCTTTAGTACCGTTCTGCGTGCAGTGGTGATCCACGACTATAAAATTATTTTCATTGCTATTTCAGTACTGTAATTTTGCTACTGAGCGGTGTCTCGGTTCCTAAGACCATCGGAAATGCGTGTTTTCTGGTGGTTGTCACTCACAGGGTGAGAATAACTGCTTTAGATGTAACTGTTCCCTGGCAATCACAAGGCTTCTAGGTAGCAAAGGCTGATTTGAAATCCAGGCCCATTTTTTGCCAAAATGTATGTACTTAGGCCCTTGCCGTGTTAAGTCCCCCTTGTACCTTTACAGACCCTGTCTTACTAAGTTCCCACAGAACCACCTGTTTGTTAAGCAGGGAAGGTGGGGCCTCGGACTTGGAATCACTATGGTAGCAGGATTTATGCTCTGCCATATCCGACTTTAAAACGTACATGCTTTCTGCCTCAACATAACCAAGGGCTAAGGAGAGCCGGGGACATGTTCCAGTCCTCAGTCTCCCAGTAAAACAAAGTTCTTGTGTGTGAGAGAGGGACCTGAGCACAGCCTTGCTGGATGGGCCTCACCAGCCATGTTCCCTTCCGTCCCAGAGATTCTGAGTCAATGCTAAAGGCCTACTGACCCCACACTGCAGTTCCAAAGCCAGCACTGTTTTATTTATGGGGTCACAGAAGCTGAAAAGGGAAGCAATAACCCAGTCAGACCGAGTCTAGAGGCGAAAAGAATGGAAAAAAGAAACTAGGTCAGGACAAAAATATTACCTGTCAGTCATAGCCACTGCATCCTGAAAAGGGAGAGAAAATAGTACAGCGATTTAGGAAATACTTTTCCCAAAAATACAATATAGTGTAGTAATAATAATATAATAAAAATAATATATAATAATATAATTTTTAATTGGAAATTAGGGAAAGAGGGAAATCACCCTAACAAAACTACCACACCTATGCATTTCCTTCCATTCTCCCGCGCATCCCATGTCACAAAGGGTCCTTTGGACCACTGACTAATAGTTTCTCTGCTGTAGGACACTGTGGCCATCTGCACGTTTTCATCATAAGTAATGTGTTGTTTCCTACGTTCTGGCTGTGAGATACAATGGCACCCTGGGACCACTGGCTCAAGAGGTTGAGCACTGGTGTTTCTGGAGGCACCTGCCTTTGCTCTCTGCCTTTCTTCATGAATCTCTTACCGTGATCATGGTGGGAAGGACCTTTGACTGGGATTTGAGGAGCAGCTGAGGGCTGGACCATGAGGGGTCACACTCAGCACCTAGGACAAATCTGAAGGGCCCAACCCTTTGTGAAGCCAACCACATCTACCCCATGGAATTATGGGACCTTGTGAGATCACTAACTGAGGTGGAAATTCCCATAACTCTGCTGTATGGGGTTTGGGCCAGATTTGTTATGACTTAAATATAATTAGGAAATGGATTTTGGGGCATTTGTATGAAGTTATAAAGCAAGATTTATAACTTCCACCCTTGGCCCTGGACAATTGAAAGTAGCTTATTAATCTGGACCAATTTCCCCCCCACTCCCCCGAGATCCAAGAGGCAGCTAGGAAACTCTCAGGACACCGTCCTTGCTCAACTCCATGATCAAGGGACAGTCAATGACCAAGGGTCTGAGGGACAAAGCTTGGAACTACCTGGGGACTGGTGGAGGGAAAGAACCAGTGGTGTCCCTGCCTGTGTGGCCACCGACAAAGTGATGTGGAGAGCTGAAGGGACAGCCTCCCACCATGAACCACAGATAGATGCTGATCACCACAGTCAACAGCTCTCTAGGTGAGAGGGTAGGCTAGCCCACCCGAGGCTAGACCTGGCATCTTATCTCATGGTTTCATGGCTTTCTTTCCTCAGCACGGACCTTTAAGAACTCAACCTTTTCCTCGTGACACATCTCCTCTATGGTTTCCATCAGCTCTCTGCAGGCATCAAGGTTCTCTCCACAGCTGACCAGTTGTCCATATAAGGCCTCCAGCTTCTCTTTCTTTTTCTCCCCCAGAGCTTGAATTTTTTCTTCATACTTTTGGGCAAGGGTTTCCAAAATCCCGTTGTAATGGCACTCGAAATTTTGTTCCTGTCTTCCAAAATTCTCCTGCAAGACAGTGGACCTCAACCATCATTCCAGTGGATGGGATAGGTTGGCCAGAGTCACCTGGGACATAAAACCCTGACCTATTCATCCCTTCACATTATTCTGTCTCTCGGGGGTACACTGCAGTGAATGCTGAGGAATGGAAACAGAGGAGACTTCTTCTTAGATCCCCAGGGATGATCATTAATTAATGATCATTAATTAATTAATTAACTAATTAATTAATGTATATGAACATGTATGCACACATACCTGTTTGTACATGTGGAAGCCAAAGGACAACCTCAGGTACCCTCCACAGGGTCTCTCCCTGGCATGGAGCATGCCAATTAAGGTAGGCTGGCTGGCCTGAAAGCCCCGGAGATCCTCCTGTCTCTGCCTCACAGCATTCTGGGTTTACAAGCCTGTGTCTCTACACCGAGCTTTTCTATGTGGGTTCTCAGGGATCAAAATCAAGCCCTCAGACTTCACCAGCTGAGATGTGTGCTCAGTCCCCCACCCCCACCCCAAATATTCTTACCAGAGAGCGTTCCTGTCTTTCCTGACAGCTGTTGCTATCCTCTCCCTATTTGAGCTAACTCCTATCACCATGGCAACCACCCTGGGAACTCATCAATGATTAATCAGCTTGTTGCTGGACGCTTTTGTCTTCAAGGCAGAAATGTTTGCCCTGAGAGATGTCCGTCTGGCGTTCCATCCTGCGAGCTCACACTTCATGATATCTGTCCTCACTAACTGTTGCATGGATTATGTAAACACCAGAAGTATATGAACTTGGTTCACGCTGGTGAGGACAGATATGAGAATTGAGAGACAAGGAGGGGTTGTGACAAAGGGCACTGCCTGATAGATGAGGAAATGCAGGAAGAAGGATGTAGATACAGGATCTGGAACGTGTGGTACTTATGTATTGATTTGTTGTTTTCTTGACCTAGCATCTTATTAGGTGACCCTATATGGCCTGGTACCTGCTATACAGGCTAGGCTGGCCTGGAATTCACACAATACCTGGCCTTAGCTTTTCTAGTGCTGGGATTACAGGCATGCACCACCTGGTCGATGGCCTATTGTATTTAAACTGGGAGCACAGAGGCTGGGAAATATTAAATGGAGGAGAGGGATGTCCAGCCTCCGTTTTTCATACTGGAAGCCCACAGAGGCTCAGTGGGTTTTGCCCATTGCCACTTTCATCCAATGAGGCTTTTAGTAGTCGTGCTGACGTTGTTACTAAGCATAACACCCAATAGTGAGAAGGTAAAACAATAGACAAGTCCTCAGAAAGGATAACAGGATGTTCCCAGCGTCCTCCCTGGGGATGAAGTGACTTAGATCTGAGAATAGGATAAGAGAATAAAGCATGAAGAATTTAAAAATTTTTAGTTTTGCTTGCGTGTATGTCTGTCCACCACATGGGTGCAGTGCCCATAGAAGCCAGAAGGGGGCATTGGATGTCCAGAACTAGAATTACAGGCTTTGTGACTCAGGAATCAAACCCAGGTCCTTTGGAAAAGTGATACTCTTAACTCTGAACAGGCCCTCTAGTCTGAGCATGGGAGTTTGTCCTGCTGCCTCACTCTTATGCCCTCTCCTTCCATCTTGTGCTTGGAAATAGAAGGGCTTCCACCAGAATATTAGAACCCCGCCCCCCACTCTCTTTCTCTCTGGCTGAGGGTGGAGGATGTGTGTGTGTTAGTGTTTAACTAAAGCTGGTCAGGACAGAGGATTTGCTCTTGTTCTGTGGAGCTCTAGGGGACCATATGACCAATGGGCAGCTAAGAACAGCTTTCAGTTCAGTGAGCTTGGTCTATGGATGAAGAATCCACATTTGTCTCAAGTCAGGATAGGACGGGAGACGGCATTAAAGGATGAGAGGTCCCTTTTGAGGCGATGCAGACACAGAGAATAGCTTAGCAACCTTGGACTCCACTTCTCTTGGGCTCTGTACATCCCCTTCTCTGAACAGTGCGCCTAGCAACCTGTTAGCAACCTAGGACCCCTATTTGCACAGAACTGCATGTATGCATACTTTAAACAACAGAAACCCTTATTCTTCTTAGCCACCCCTGGTAACACCCTGTTTCCACTCAAACATATCCTAGAACACAATCCAGGACTATGAGATAGCGGCTGATGTGCCCTAGATTGGATTCAGGTACAAGCATAGTATGTCAAACTCTCTTCAAAGTGAACTTTTAGAGAGAAGACCGAACATTTTATTTACCATCTTACGCTCACACATAATTGGCTATACATCATGATTAAAATCAGATGCATCCTGGAAAGGGACATAGGCAGTGAGTAAGGGTTCATGTAATCAAAGCCTGTCAGTCAAAATAGCAAATTTCCCAAATTATAACCCCAATGTCCAAACGCCTCTTTTTCAACCTCATAAAGGGACCCTCAAACAATAAAGGGAACCCCAAACAATGATCAGGGCCTTTGAGTACTCTCATTCCTGTGTCTTTTTTTTTTTTTTTTTTTTTTTAGGTTTTATCAAGACAGGGTTTCTCTGTATAGTCCTGGCTGTCTTGGAACTCACTCTGTAGAACAGGCTGGCCTCGAACTCAGAAATCTGCCTGCTTCTGCCTCCCAAGTGCTGGCGTGCGCCACCACTGCCTGGCAAAGTGGCTAAGTTAAAAGAGACAGTACAGATATTTATTTGTATAACCCAAGCACAGTTAGAAGTGTGTCTGTGTTGGAGGTATGATAACCAGCCAGAGTGGAGATCTAAAACGTGAACATCTAAAACCTGTTTGACACATAACTGCTGTCGAGTGTGTTGACAAGAGGGAACCTGCATACACCACCGCTGCGGATGTAAACTAGTTCTGACACCATGGAAATCAGTACAGTTTCCTAAAAAACTGAAAATACACTTCCCGTTTGGCCCAGGCCAGCCTGCCACAGATAGTGAACGTCTATGTTGTCGCTTTTCATAAAAGCTAAGTTATGGAACTAAGCAAGGTGTCCATCAACAGAGGGATGGGTAAAGAAAATGTATATATACACAATGGAACTGAGTTTGCAGGAAAATGAATGCTGTTAGAGATAATGTAGTTACATTAATCTACTCTCAGAAGACTAATCTATATTCTCTCTCATTTGTTGTTCCTAAATCTCACATAGATTCATAAAGTTATGTGTGTACATAGGTCATGAAACTATCTAGGGAACAGAGAGTACTAAGGGGAGAGGAACAGGGAAGATAAAAGAGGGAAGTGGATTTGGGGGGATATGCTCAACACACATTATACACATGTGTGAAAATGTCCTTACACTGCATAAAACCATGTACATTGAATATACACAATAAACATTATCAAAGAGGGAAAACTTTGATATGATAGGTACCCCACACACCTACAGTTAAAAATTCCAGACAGCAAGGCAACAATAGGCCTGGTTGTATAGCAGGACATCAGAGAGCACCCAAAGGAGTCTCAGAGTGAGCCCAAAAGCAGGAAAAGCAAAGGATGAAACCAACCAAGCAAACAAATAAAAAAAATCCACCAAGGACTGGGGCTTGGGGACGTGACTCAGTTGGTAAAGTGGCTGTCACGAAAGCATGGACACCTGAATTAGGATATCCAACACCTGTATAAAAACCCAGGTGCAGCAGTGAGTGTTTGTTGTTCCAACACTGAGGGCAGCTGAGACAGGGGGATCTCCAGGTCTTTCTGGCCAGCTAGACTAGCAAAGCGTGAGAGCTCTAATTTCAGTAATAGACCCAGTCTCAAAAAATGGGGTACAGAGTAGCTGAGGAAGAAACCCAAACTTGGTCTCTGGTCTTCACAAGCAAGTACATATGCATGTGTACTTGCAAACATAGTTGCACACAAACACACAAATACCCACACCACACCAACTCCAAGGATGGAAGAAAACTGTTCACCATCTGGATGGTGCTAGCATAGAGTCACCACCATTAGACCAAAACAACAACAATAACAATAACAAATTAAAACCCCATGCAATTGGTACTTTGATTGGAAAGTTTCTGTTTTACTTATTTGTGCAATAAACATTTATAAATCTGGGTAGTATTTGGCACACACCTTTAATCCCAGCATGTGGAAGGCAGAGGCAGGTGGATCTCCAAATTTGAGGCCAGTCTGGAATACAGAGCAAATTCTAGGACAGCCAGAGATACACAGAGAGACCCTGTTTCAAAAAACCAAACCAACCAACTAACCAAACAACAACAAAATCATATATAATACACTTGGTTTGAAACATCCCATATAGTAGGCCTGGTGACACACACTCACACACACACACACACACACACACATACACACGCACACCAGCCTCTCCCACCTAGAGGACATAGCAGGGGATGAAGGCAAGTGACAGTCACCTCTGTGGTTGCCCAGGTGCATGAAGGTCTATGGACAGCTGAGGGCAGGGGGCAGGCTCTCACATTCCAAGAAATGGCTTCTGTAGCTCACTAGGAGCAGCTGCTTGATGTGGCCACAGATGGAAGAGACATGTGGTGAAAGCACCACACATGGTCTTACCTCCACAGTAATGAATACTTCTTCCAGGTGGCTAGCAAAATTTTCCATGTCAATAATCTGCTGTTCCAATTTGCACATATTTTTGTGAATTTCATCCTGTGGAAGAGAGCAGAAGAAATAAAGTATTGATGATAAGCTTATTCTATCTTTTTTAAATTAAAAAATATGTGTACAGATGTTTGCCTGCATGTATATCTGTACACCATGTGTGTTCTTGGTGACCACAGGGCCTAGAAGAGGGCATCAGGACCCCTGGGACTGCTGTTACAGACGATTGTGAATCACCATGTGGGTGCTGGGAATTGAACCCAAGACCTCTGCAAAGCAGCCAGTGCTCTTAACTGCCAAATCATTTCTCCAGGGTCACATTCCATCTTGGTAGAGACATGTAGGATTTATTCCCTGCCCTCCTCCCTGAGACACACATACACTCTCCAGACAAAGATGGAAGGAGATCGGTTACCTTGGCATGTTCCAGAGCTTTGTTGATTGGGATTACTTCATGTTCCTTGTGCATATCAGAATCCTTTTCAATAGTTCTGACTGGAGTTTTACAAGTGACACAGAAGACATCAGCAGGCTCTTCTTCATCTTCCTCCTCTGGGATGACATAGCATTCATACTCCTCACTGGCACGGCCATGCGTGTACCTGTAGGCTTCTCGGAGGTCTTGGCACTGGTCAGGAGGGCCCTGCCCTCCATAGCCCAGGTCTGCGGCCTCAGCTGCCTCATTGCCAAGTCCCCAGTCTCTCTGCTCCCTGCCTGGGTCCCTCCTCCTCATCCCATAAGAAGGATACCCCAGAGTCCCCTGTCTGTGTTCATCCACAAATTCACCCCCTAACTCATGGTCATCTTGGAGCCCATATAAATGGACAAGCTCATCTGCTTCCTTCTGAAGATTCTTACTATCCCCTGCCCCTCTTGGCTCACTGGTCAGTTCAGCTGGGGTTACTTCTCTCCTGATTCTGCTGCTTTCTCCTGGGAAGAGCTGCAGTCTATCTTCAGAGTCATACAGGTCCATGTGATAAAAGCGGAAGTCTTTGGGGGCTGTCGACCTGCCCAGCCGGGGTTCCTCCCCTGCCTCCTCCTCCATTGAGACACAGAACAGCCTTTCTCAGTCAGTCCGTGGATATTCTAGGACACAGAAGAGGTGAACATCAGTTCCCAAGAAGTGAATTGCAGTGGCCGAGCATGGGATTACATAGGTTCAGATCTTATCCAAGAACATCATGGCAGACAAATTCACTGAGTTGTCCCAGCCAGAACTGACTCACAATTGCTCAACAAAACCCCACGAGACGCTGGTGACCTAGGGCTGGCTGGGGAGCAGGGGGAGTTGGAGACACTGCTTCAGAAAGGTGCTTTAGGAGCGTCACCCCTAACTAGACTCACTCCATGACCTCCTCTCCATTCACAGCCTTCACAAACCATGCAAGGTAATAAATATTGATTATTTTAGGTTATCAAGCTGTGGAATAATTTGTTATGAAATAGTAGCATGAGTGATGAATGATACCAGCCTAAAAAAACCCTCTTTCCCTCCTGCTATCATCTCTCTCTTTTGTTCATAGTCAGGCACCTTCAAAAGACGGCATTGATAATGCTGGTTTCCACACCTCGGCGCGTGCACATGGGGCTTTCCATGGGGAATTCAGGAGCTGATATTATGAAGCGTTATCAGCTTTTAGATACTGGGTTTGTATTTAGCCTTTCCCAGAGCTGCTTTGCCTGGGAACAAGCCAGCCTCTGAGACTGTCTTTTCTCAATAGCCCTTCTCTTATCATAAAAGCAAGAATGATACTTCCTGTTCATTCTGGATATTACATTGCACAGTAAGATTTCATTGCTTGGGAATTTAATAAAGCCTCCAGGGGGATAGATGAAAGGACAGTCTGGAAGATTGGCATCAATGCTAAGAGTGAGTGACATTAATGAATGGGGAAGAAAAAAAATTTTTTCAAGGTAAGTGCTTTCCAGCTCTCTGCTTCCAACAAAATTGCAAGTCGATCTAATCAAGCTGTCAGCCGATATATTATTTAAAATAAATGTTCATGATAGGTCATTATATAATTTTGGCGTCCATTTCAGAAGGAGCTGAAAGAACGGAATGACATTGTTATAAACTGCCTCCATTCCCGTCAGCCGACACAGGCAAGCACAGTCACTGTTTGCCTGGACAAACTGAAAAAGTGAATGCAAACTCTCTCATTCCTTCTGTGCACTACATTGAGTAATTTTCAAACCTGGGTCGAGCCTTTTGTTTTTAAATAAAGTCCTGTCCACTTCATTAAAAGGTGCATTTTGGAGCTGGAGAGGTGGCCCAGTCAGTAAAGTGCCTGCCACACAAGCCCAGGGACTGGAGTTCAGATCATGTAAAAGCAGGTGTAGCAGCATGTGTCTGTAACCCACCCCTGGGAGGTGAGGGAGGGACAGAGACGGGCAGACACCTGGAGTTTATTGATCGGCTGGCTAGCTTAACCCAATCAATGAGCTCTGCGTTCAGTGACAATCTCTGTCTCAAAAAATACAGACAGAGCGATTAATGAAGGAACCTGACATTAACATCTGACCACACATGCACATGTCCACACATACACTTACTTATATAACATACACACACACACACACACATACATACATACACACACATATACACACACACTTACTCATATACATACACACACACACATACACACACACATACATACATACACACAGATACACACTCATTTAACTAAAAATTATGTTGGTATCTCAATTCAGTACAAAAGGGAGCTTACTATTTAGAGACTTATAAGAAAACTTTTAAAACAGCTGCCTCTGTCCCTTCCCCCCCTCCAAGTCCTACATGCTTATTTTTTTTTTGTAGAGAAATACATAGATGACCAACAAATGAAATTTCTAACATAGAATAAGCTTTTACATAACACATTTTGGAAGGATCCACAGCACCTGCAGGTTGTCGTACACACTGCCTACATGTAAGGCTATTTTTCCCTTCAGTGGTTTCCAGGGCCCAAATTGCCTCCTAGCTGTGGAAATTCAACTATGGTCCCTCTCATAATGAGCCAACCAAGATCAGTTCATTCCTTGTTGTAGTGGATGATTCTCAGTAGAACATCTCAGTCCCTGAATTTCTGAATGCCCAGTGATCTGGGCATTCCCACTATATGAAAATAAGGTCTTCCTGCTAATACCTGCTGTAAGCTCTGACTCGGCATCATGGGGGACGAGGGGAAGAATGAAGAAGATGGACAGTAGTCTGGAAATGACATCCGAGAGGATGAGCACACAGCTTCCCCAGAGGCCATACCTCAGAAGACAGCAGCAGCAGCAGCAGCAGCAGCAGCAGCAGCAGCAGCAGCAGCAGGAGCTAGCCTGGGCTTCAGCACTGTCCTATTTTCACCCCCACCTGGGCCCCTGACTGCTACTTCAGCTTCCATCGCCCCGAGGTCATGCAGAGGTTCAGAAGCTCTGGCACTCCTTCCTGGCTTTAGGCAACATGGAATGATCAGGAAGTCTGCATTCTCAGCCTTACCATCTGGGGGAAATCTGGGGTTCTTTGCCAGCCCTGCTGATCTCTGTGTGTCTGGGCTATAGCTGCCCACTCATTTCTCTGAACATTAACTCTTCCTGGGGATGCCAAAGTGCGGACTCCAGAGAATGGGACATTACCAGGTGCTAGACACAAGGAATAAGACACAGGTCCTACTCTTATGGATACCCCAGACAGTCAAATAAGGGATTGTCACCCTGTCTGGGACTGGGACATGACTTCTCAGCCATGGTACCTTCTGTCTTTCCTCTTTCTCTCCTTTTCACCCAGACTCTGGTCCCATAGACTAATATCACAGTTTCTCCCTGAGGCTCCAAAACCACACCTGCTCTGCGAGCAGGAATATTCCTTGAAGCAGTCTGTTCTCCAGGCTTCTGGCTGTGGGCCCCAAGGCTCCGCCCAGCACGCAGAAGCATAGTCCACCATCTTGAATTCTGAAGGCCCCTCAATGGCCAGGCTCAGCTCCTTTGGATCCCTGGCGCAATCCGCATTCCCTGGCTTTTCACTCTCAAAGTGACCACACACGCACACACACGCACACGCACACGCACACGCACACGCACACGCACACCTCTTTCCTCTCCCAAAGACCCTCTGGATTCAGATAGCCTTGGGCTTACATTCTGACTCTGAGACACCCTAACAAGGTGACATTGCTAAACTACCTCTTTCATGGACCTCACTTTCATGGACAATAAAACAGTCTTATTAATTAGCATCTGCCTCATAAGGTTGGCATTTTATGCAATGAACTGTTCTATATATTACATGGCCCAAATTAAGCTGTCAATAAATATCCAGCGGTTTTGTTCCTGTTCTTGCTGTTACTGGTATCTTTGTTATTTGGACCAGCATCTTCTGCCTGGGCCAGTTTTGAAGCCTCCTACCTGGACACCTGTGGAGGGTGAGGACCAGAGATGAGGAGTTAAAGGCCACAGCAGCCATAGCAGTGTGGAATTGGCTGCTCTAGGAACACTTGGCCCATGAGAGCAGCTGGTGATGGAGAAGGTACCAAGGTCGAGGACCGAGCACCCTCACACTCAGCTGAAGACTCTCCCTAAGGAGATCACCGTTCCCCACACAAAACCAACCCAGTGGCTTTGTGAGAGATGTGGTGTTCTAGGGTTGAAGGATCCCTTATCAATTTCTAGATTTTAATATGTCAAAACTGAGGTGGCTTTTTTTTTTTGGTGGTGGAACAAGGGGCTTCTTTATGATCAATTTGTCAAGGATTTGTCAGTGCTGACAGCTAGTCACCAGCCCAGTGAGAGCTGAGGCTGAGATCTAACCTCAGGCTTCCTATGTATGGAGGATAGCTCTCTAAAAATAAAACTTGCACACCTCTCTCTCTCTCTCTCTCTCTCTCTCTCTCTCTCTCTCTCTCTCTCTCTCCCGCCCTCCCTCCCTCCCTCCCTCCC
>NW_021620849.1:3905846-3932653 GCF_004785775.1 Grammomys surdaster
CTCTCTCTCTCCCTCCCTCCCTCCCTCCCTCCCTCCCCCCCCTCTCTGTGTATGTGTGTGTATGGTGTGAGAGAGACAGAGACAGAGAGAGACAAAGACACACAGAGAGAGACAGACACAGAGAGGCTGGGGCTCAAAGTACCCAATTGAGCCATGGGAAGATACCAGCAAGAGGACTGACAATTCTTTAACTCATGTTAATAAGAGCACAGCCTTCCATGCCAGCATCTGCTCTCTGAGTGTGACTGCCATCTGCTCTGCCTGCTCAGCAGCAGCAAAGCCCGGCTCCTGTAGCCCAGGCCCCAGCCCAGGCCCCAGCACACAGCTCTCCTCAGCTCCCACACTCTTTAACTGTCCTTCAGTTTCTTAATGGGATCAGAATGGAGGGAGGGGGAACACTAATGACAAACTGTCATTTTAGAAAGCATGAAACGAAGGTTTAGGGGAGTAAGGAACCACAGTCCATGCTACAAATATTGGGAGACTCCTTATCTCTCTGCTGTAAGAGCGCAGAGCCTGGAGTGGAGCTCAGCTGTTACTCCTGCTGCTCTTGCTGAGGACCCAGTGTGATTCCTAGCACACACACTGGGCTGCCCACAGCTGCCTGTAACCCCAGCTTGCCCAGGCTCTGACCCCTTTGGCTTCCATGCAGACCTGTACTCATAAACATATATCTTCGTGCTTGCACAATCATATACACGGAATTGAAAATAAATTTAAAAAAAGAAGATATTTGCCTATGTCCTATGTGTAAGATGTGTCTTTATGATTTAATTGGAAAAGTCTTTTTTTTTTTTCCTTCTAGGGACCCTTGGCACATCCGAGGATCTACTAAAATAATTTCCTAGAGGTGAGACCATGGTGGCAGAGACATCATTTTGTTTTGTGAATAATTTTAAATGTTTATCTATATAATTCCTAGCAGTGCCTGAAGTACAGCTAAAGAAAATTTCCCTTTCAGAGTTAGCTGTATAGTATGGTAAAAATGGTTCTGACCAGTTTCCCAGGTATAGCACAGACCCCAAGGCTTTCTTTAAGAGCAGGCTGCCTGCAGCACACATGGAAAACAGTAAGAAGACACCGATTTTTTTCAGTGTTTGAATAAAAGTGTGGAAATCAAGTTTTCAGAATGCATTGGAAGATTAAAATTTAAAAGTATTTACTTACCAACACAATACCATAGCCAGATAATAACAGTGAGTAGAGTGCCAAACGGTTCTAGCAAACGGGTCCTGTGCTAAAAACACCCGAAATTCACAGGTCAAGAACTGCCAGCCTCTGCTGGCTTTAGGGGACTTTCATGCCTGGTACCATCTTCAGGCAATATGAATTCTTGCAAATTCAAGCAGGCATAGAAAACACTGACCTAATCAAATGTAATTTACATTTGTACTGTCCTATGAAATCCCCTCCCAGCTAAAGGAAAGATGGTCCATTAACATAGTGGCTTCGTCAGTACAGTGAGATAATACAATTTGCATTACCATAACAGAATTATCCCAGAACTTGCCTGCTCATTTAAAGGCCCATAAATGCATCTTTTAACTCCAAGGTCCTAGGTTTCTGCTGGAAAATTGGATTTCTGTCTGGACGGCTCCCCTTCCCGGTGACCTCTTCGTGCTCTGCAAGCTGGCCCTGCTTAGTCCCCTATGGGAAGTGGGAGCCGAAGCTGGAAGGTAATATGAGCTTTCACCACAAATAGCAACAGGCCTGCCATGAGTGACAGTCCAAATATAGGCCTGCCACAGCAGTCTTGCCGATTTTTACCACTCAAGTGTCACCAGGGGAGGTCACATGCTGTGCTCTGAATTCATTTACTGTGGGGGCTCAGACCCAAGACTCAGATGACAGGCTACACGTAAAGTGCTAGAGCTGTCATGGCCAGGTCAGGATGGAGATGCTGACATTCCTGGGTCATGTGCCTTCCACCTCAGTTTTCTCAAAGTGTTTTGAGCAAACAGCTTTGGAGGCAACACAAAGGCAACTTGTTTTCTCTCCCATCATCCTTTGCAGTGTGGGAACGGTTCCCCTCTCTCTGAATGAAGATCCAGCGGAGTCTGTGATTTCTGTTTCTCCTTAGGTGACACACTTTTAGGTCTCTCAAAGTCAGCAGTTGAACATCCAGTTCTATGGATTTTATTCAGAGGTTTTTCGAGCATCAGTGTCCTCTCTTCTGTAGCATGGTCCTCTTTAGCAGGATGCCTGTCTCAGGAGAAGGAGCAATGTCGGGCTTCCCTCCACACACGCCTCTGAGAGCAGTGGGCTGGCTTTAAGAGTGGTGGAGAAGGTGATTAGCTGGCTGCTTGAGAGCTGTCACAACAGGTGTTGACACTGGGCTGTGGGGCCTGTATCACTCTCAGATCTGAGTCCCTCATGTCTAGAGAAACCCATGATGAAGGCCCCTTCCTGTGGAAGTTCCCACAACCAGGCAGACAGACCTTCACCCACCAGAGTCTGTTTTATTCCTTCTTAAAGTTGTCTGCTATTCCACCATCAATTGTGACCTTGTAAATATGTTCTTTTCCTTTGTGTAGGGAGCTTTTTTTGGAAGGGGAACTAGGACACTCCTTGATGTCTCTCTCTTCTGTAGGCCTCATCTCTGCTCCTGGCAAACTCTAAGATGCAAGCAACCCCGTTGAGTCTTCCTACTTTCCACAGAAATAGCCCATCCTCTCATCTTGAGCTATCACCCCAACAGCAGCAAACATAGCTAGCTCTCTTAAGGGTCTTTTTGAAGACCCATCACTGTGTGCAGGACCATGGGTTGGAAGGGAGCATGGGATGTAGGGGCCATGAGGTAAAAGGAGAAACTGTCCTATTAGCCTCTATTTGAGATAGGAACCTTTTTTTTTTTAATACTCAGGTCTTAAGATTTTCTTCCAATCATTTGAGAGGCCCAAGAAGTGTTCTAAACAATTTCCTTTGAGTAATATTAGGTGATGAGAAAGGACAGGATGCAGGCAAAAGGATTCTTTTTTTTTTTTTTTTTTTTTTTTTGGTTTTTCGAGACAGGGTTTCTCTGAGTAGCCCTGGCTGTCCTGGAACTCACTCTGTAGACCAGGCTAGCCTCGAACTCTCGAACTCAGAAATCCGCCTGCCTCTGCCTCCCAAGTGCTGGGATTAAAGGCGTGCGCCACCACCGCCCGGCAAGCAAAAGGATTCTTTTTTTTTGGTTTTTCGAGACAGGGTTTCTCTGTGTAGTTCTGGCTGTTCTGGAACTTACTCTGTAGACCAGAAATCCACCTGTCTCTGACTCCCAAGTGCTGGTATTAAAGGCGTGCACTACCACCACCCGGCCGCAAAAGGATTCTTGTGACATGACTGATGATGTAAAGCTATATCTAGGTTCAAATCTTTCATATGCATAAGCATGTACTTGGTAGCCAGAGGGCAAGATGCTGAGCAAAGCTCCATGTGTTCAGAATCGCCACTGCAACATTACAGAAGCTTGCTGAGCTGCAGATAGAGTTTTGGACTTGGGAAAAAATTATTTCTTTTGAAAGTCTGTGTGTGCCGGGCGGTGGTGGCGCACACCTTTAATCCCAGCACTTGGGAGGCAGAGGCAGGCGGATTTCTGAGTTTGAGGCCAGCCTGGTCTACAGAGTGAGTTCCAGGACAGCCAGGGCTACACAGAGAAACCCTGTCTCGAAAAACCAAAAAAAAAAAAAAAAAAAAAAAGAAGAAAGAAAGAAAAGGAAAAGAAAGTCTGTGTGTGGTTATGAAAGTCTGTATGTGTTATTTGATCCTGGGGATTTCATTTTTATTGTTTGGGCTGTTTTAAAATACCATCACTTCAGTATATCCAAAAATATTAGAAAGAAAATGAAAAAAGAGTATCTGGACTTGCTACTTATAATCTGGGCACTTGGGAGACAGAGGCAGGATGACCACTGGAGTTCAAGGCCAGACAGGGCTATATAGAAAGATTCCATATCAAATAAAACAAAACGTTAAAATAAAACACATAAAGAAGGATGATGTACAAGATGCTCGGCACTTTGTACTGTTGTGGTTTTGGTTTTTGGTGTGGGACAGAGATGTAGGTGGGTGGGGAAGGTTGGACCGGGGTTGCCCTAAGGCCTGAAGTATATTCAGCATATGTTATACCACTGAGCTACCTTCAGCCCCATGTAGTATTGTTTAGACGGTGTACTGGCTGGTTTTGTGGGTCAACTTGACACAAGCTGGAGTTATCACAGAGAAAAGAGCTTCAGTTGAGGAAATGCTTCCTTGAGATCCAGCTGTAAGGCATTTTCTCAATTAGTGATCAAGGAGGGGAGGGCCCTTATGGGTGGTGCCATCCCTGAGCTGGTAGTCGTGGGTTCTTTAAGGAGGCAAACTGAGCAAGCCAGGGGAAGCAAGCCAGTAAGTAACATCCCTCCATGGCCTCTGCATCAGCTCCTCCTTCCTGACCTGCTTGAGTTCCAGTCCTGACTTCCTTTAGTGATCAACAGTAATGTGGAAGTGTAAGCTGAATAAACCCTTTCCTCCCCAACTTGCTTATTGGTCATGATGTTTTGTGTAGGAATAGAAACCCTGACTAAGACAGATGGGCAAAAACTAAAAAAAATTAATCTATTTTTATCAATATGTGATTCATTAGGTAATTGTGATATAGTCAACTCAGTATTTGCAAATATTAAAAACTATGATGTAGATGCTTATTGTTTTGGGAGACTGAAACCTGGAGTCCATGCTAAGCATGTCTTTATTACGTCCTTATCACCAAGTTGGCCTCATGATTACTTTTCCTTAATGTGGATATGCCCATGATACATTTATAAATGGAAAAAATATAAAATATCATTCCATCCTACATGTGTAAGTCTTCCTACATGTATGTGCATGCACACACATACACACACACACACACTGTATTAACAATAATATTCTTTAGTTGGAATAAACTAACAGGTTGCTTACAAAATGAAGAGATTTATTTTGAAGAATTGGCTCTTAAGATTATGGAGGCTTCTGCCGGGCGGTGGTGGTGCATGCCTTTAATCCCAGCACTTGGGAGGCAGAGGCAGGCGGATTTCTGAGTTCGAGGCCAGCCTGGTCTACAGAGTGAGTTCCAGGACAGCCAGGACCACACAGAGAAACCCTGTCTTGAAAAAAAAAAAAAAAAAAAAAAGATTATGGAGGCTTCTTCTGTGGTTAGCAAACTGAAGGCTAAAATGGCTGATGGTGTGGTGAAGGCCAACAGATCAAACACAAGGACAAAGATTTCAGTTTTAATCTGAAGGAAGGTCAAAATTTGGCAGTTTAAAGGATCAAATAGAGCCTGGAGAGAGACCCTCCCCCAGGAATAAACAAAAGGAGATATGCATATGCAGGCACTCTTGACCAAGGTGTGGTTTAACTCAAGGTCCTTCCCAACAGGCTGTGTCACCTCCAGGAATAATCACCTTCTCTCGAGGGCACAGCTTTTTATCATAGATAACCATCTCTTCTGGGGGCTTGTGTGACCTATTCCTCAAGGCTCACTGTGGCTTATATCTTACAGGTTTTTATGGGTCTGACTGTTGTTGTCAGAATCTAAGGTGACTGCAGGGTTAGGACCTGCATCTTTAGGGGCCATGTGAGGAAATGCTTTTTAGCAAAAGCACTTTCTATAGGCTTGCCATAATACCCTAGCAGCATGTTTTCAGAAGCGAGGCGACCCTGCTTAGCCTTACTGTATATGTATTGTGGAGGAGTTCCCTCTCTCGGTCTCAATTTCTCACTATCAGGATGACGCTGGGATAGACTGTATTAAGTATGTTGAGTTGCCAGCCAGGATACTTTAAAAGCAGAAATATTTAGGCATTTCCCCTCTTCCCATCTTCTCAATATACCAACAACACAACAGACACTCAGTAAGTTTACTATACTGGCAAAAATAAATGTGTCTGCAACCTAGTTATTGACACCCTGAAGCCCTCAATAAGTAAATATTGAGTTCAAATAAAAGTTTGATCTTACCAGTACTTAATAGGATACTTAATAGGATCCTGTTGAGGGAAATTCTTTTTTTTGTTGTTGTTGTTGTTGTTTTTTTTTGAGACAGGGTTCTCTCCCTCCCTCCCCCCCTCCCTCCCTCCCCCCCCCCCCCCCTCCCTCTCTCTCTCTCCCTTTGTTTTTTTTCGAGACAGGGTTTCTCTGTGTAGTCCTGGCTGTCCTGGAACTCACCAGGCTGGCCTCAGAAATCCGCCTGCCTCTGCCTCCCAAGTGCTGGGATTAAAGGCGTGCGCCACCACCGCCCGGCGGAAATTCTTATTTTAATGTTGACAATTAAGATAGGGGCTGGGGAGATAGCTCAGTTCATTAGCTAAGAATTATTACTTTTAGAGACTTAACAGCCCCATAACATATCCAGTTCTAGAGGCTATGACGCCCTCTTCTGGCACCTGTACTAAGGCTCAATGTCGTCCTGCCCACATATACCTGGGCTTAAAAATAAAACCTTTGCCGGGCATGGCGGTCGTAAGCCTTTAATGCCAGCACTCAGGAGAAGCAGGGTGATCTCTTAAGAGTTCAAGGCTAGCATGGTTTACTTAGTGAGTTCAAGGTTCACCGGTGTTGTAAAAGTGAGACCTTGTCCCGCCTCTCCAAAAAGACTTTTCATTGGCTCTCACTTAACCAACCCCGGACAGCCTCCCGCATACAGCCTATGAGAATGAGGGGGCGGGAGCTTCTGCGCCTCTGACTGACAGTAGCGTCTTCCGAAAAATGTCGTGCCCTGGCGCAGTCTAAGGGTGTACCGCTGCCATGGACAGCGAGCAGTCGGACAGCCTGGAAGGCTGGGTGCCGCTGCGCGAAGACCTCTTCCCAGAGCCCGAGCGCCATCAGCTGCGTTTCCTGGTGGCCTGGAACGCCGCAAAGGGCCAGTTCGCCGTCACCTGTCACGACCGCACGGCGCAGCGGCGGCGGCGCGGGCGGCAGGAGGCCGGCGACCAGGGGTACAGCTGGGCCGGGGTGCTGTCGGCCGCCGGGTTCCGCGGCGCGCACCGGCAGCTGGCGGCGCTGTGGCCCGCCCTGGAGCCCTGCTTCCCGCCGCTGCCGCCCGAGCTGGACGGGGCGAGCGGAGCGGGCTGGGGGGTGGGGCGCTGGCTGTGGGCGCTCCTGTGGCCGGCGCCTGCGGACCTCGGCGACGCGGGGCTCCAGGAGCTGTGCCGACAGCTGGAGCGCTACCTGGTCCTGGCTGCCGACGGCTGCGGCGGCGCCATCGTGCGCGACGTGCTCTTCCCGGTCCCGAGTGACTCGGCAGACTGCGAGGGCCTGAACGAGTTCCGCGAGAGGATGATGCGCGAGCGCCTGAGCCGAACAGCCACCCGGCTGCAGCAGGTATGCAGCGCTGGGCCTGGCCGAGGGCGGGTCCGCGGGACACTCGTGACGCGCTCCGGGCGTCGCTGGTGCACTTGCGCCCCAGCTGGCTGAGAGTGGGGACCTTGAAGTTGAAACACGGTAGTGGTGTGTGTGTTCGCGCGCGCGCGTGTGTGTGTTAGGATTATCATCAGGGTGTGTGTGTGTGCGCGCGCGCGTGTGTTAGGATTATCATCAGGGTGAGTCTCCGCGTCGCCCGGCTCTTTTGATTTTTGTTTGATTGTTTTTTGAAACAGGGACTCAGTTGTCCAGGCTGGCTTTGAACTCAGGACAGTTCTCTGCCTCAGCCTCTCCAATCCTAGGATTAGGAAAAGTTTACTTGCAGTTCTGAGCCAGGCTCCCCTCTTCACCTTTTCCCTGTTCTGAGCAGAGCAGGATGTTGTAATAGGAAAGGCCAGAAATATTGAAAGTAAAACTGAAAACAAGGCGTATCCGTAGGAAATAAAAACATAAGCTAGGTGGAAGCAATTTTGGTGTTCTCTGGAGGGAGGAGGGATGGCTAAAAATGCTTCCAAGGATGAATGACATTTAAAAGATAGTTTTAATATTCTTCAAGCAATAAAGGTTTTATTATTTTCTTCAAGCAAATGGAAAACCCTTGGGAAGTGAGGCTTTATTCATCAGCTTTTAATGGCAACAACAGGAAGGCTCTTTAAGAGATAGTTTGAGATACACAGATTCATTATTTGTGTGGTAAACTTAACAGACCCTAAAGAGGGGGGACTTTTCATTTCACTCAAAGATTTAGGGAGAATGTATGTCTTACCCTGCAACAATTTCCTGAAGAGAGACAAGTTTCAGAGCTTCAATCCACATTCTGGACACTCCTTTGGGTGTTTCCTGTTTTACATTATTGAGCCACTGTTCTAGTTTGTTCTCTGTCGTTGTGATAAGCACCCTGACCAAAAGCAGCTCGGGGCAGAAAGGGCTTGTTTGGCTTACAGGTTACATTCCATCATCAGGGGAAGGTAGAATAGGTTCTGGAGCACAGATAATGGTTGAAGGCTGATTACTGACTTGTGTACCTACCTTTCTTAGCCCAGGCCCACCTACCCCCAGGTATCCAACTACCCACATTTGCTGGACACTCTTCTATCATTTAGCAAGCAAGAAAAGGCTAATCTAATGGAGGCAGTTGCTCTCTTGTGTCAAGTAAACAACTGAAGCTAACTATGCGTCATTATTAGCAGAGATTTTGCTATGTTTCTTTTGAAGAAGGGGAGGTATAAGAAGAATTCAGCCATATAGCAAAATCTTGATTGCTGTATATTAAGATAAATCTAGAATGAGTCTTTTAAAATTAAAATGGCTCTATAGAAGGATTGTGTTTGTGGGATCTTTGTTTTGAGACAGAGTCTCATATGCCCAGGCTGTCCTGGGACTCACCATGTAGCTCAGGATACCCTCTTACTATGATGACTCTCCTGCTTCTGCCTCTGAAGTTTTGTCAGCAGACCTTGCTCACTCAGACCTTGCTGGGATCACTTTATAAACTCACACCTACTTCTCATGGTGTTGAATTCACTTTATAATGTGCGGAAACTACAGGAGATTTTTCAGGCCAGCCAGCGTTTGGTCCTTAGCCTGATCATTTATTTCTATCGGACTTAGCTCTTTAACAAGTACTAGAGGTTGGACCTGAGTGTGAGGCAAGCACTGTAGCAATGAGTCACCTCCCTCACCTCCGTCTGTTTTCAGGCAGCTTCTGACTAAGTTGCCCAGTCTGCCCTTGAACTCCAGCCCAGGCAGGCTTAGTCTCACCCTTCACTCCTTTCCTCCTGCAATCCAGCCTCACAGATCTTGTTCTGTTTCCTGATGTGCCCACCATGCTTTTCAGAAGCTTTCTGTTCCAGGATTGAACTAGTTTCAGCTTCCCGGAGTAGTTGTAGTGAAGGCCAGAGCCACTTCCTGCCTTATCTTCCCAGAGTAGCTGAATTACAGGTCCGTTCCACCAGACCCAGCACACAGTTGGTTCCTGACACTTCATTTCTTTCTTTCTTTTTTTGTTTGTTTGTTGTTTTTTTGGTTTTTCGAGACAGGGTTTCTCTGTATGGCCCTGGCTGTCCTGGAACTCGCTCTGTAGACCAGGCTGGCCTCGAACTCAGAAATCCGCCTGTCTCTGCCTCCCAAGTGCTGGGATTAGACACTTCATTTCATATATTCTTAACCTCTCCCCCCAGTTCTTAACATCTGTATACTGGAAAAGTTACATTCTCCTCAGGTTCAAGTTCACACCCTGCTAGTACATTCTAGCTTAGCTCATGCTATTGAGCTGTTCATGTGCGGAATTCACCTGGCCATCTGGGGCTTACAAATGGAGGGGTAGAAGTAAGTAATAAGTATATCGTGTCCATGGAAGTGTAGTCTTTGTTTTGAGGAGGACCTTGGCTTTGTAGCTCAGGCTGACCTGGAACTATTTAGCCCAGGCTAGCCTTGGACTCACAGTCAAGCCCTTGCTTTAACCTCCTAAGTGTTGGCATTATAGGCTTGAGCCATCATGGTAATTATGATACTATTATAATTATTACCCTCACATTATTAAATAGTCAAACAGTGTTGAATGACTGTGAGAATAGTATTCCACGGACCGGCCATCTCATTCAACCACTGTTGTGTTATTGGGTCTTTCGTTGGAGAACATTTTCATGTTCATGAAGTTTAAAATTACTGTTTTAAAATTGATATTTTAAACTTAATATTGGGTTTCTTTTATTTATTTACTTTTGGTATGATTTTATAAATGTCCAGATTCAAGCTGTATTTACATTTTATCCTCTAGATTCTTCAAGATCACAGAAAAGCCAATACCATGGTAGCATTAATGAAAGTTTATCAAGAGGAAGATGAAGTCTATCAGGAGTTAGTTACCACGGCAACCACGTTCTTCCAGTATTTACTACAGCCATTTAGAGACATGCGAGAAGTTGCCACCTCATGTAAGCTTGGTATTTTGGTATGTTTCTGGTATTTTTATCTTACTATCTTCTGTGTATTGTTATTTTAGCCATATATAAGGTTCTTTATATTTAGATGAGATTATATATATACATATATATACATACATATATATTATATGTAATTTTTATTTATTTACTAGTCATTTAGAGACAGGGTTTCATGTAACCTCTGCTGGCCTCAAATTTACAATGTAGCTAAGGCTAGCCTTGAATTTTTGATCCTCTTGCCTCCATCTTCCAAGTGTTGGGATTACAGGCAGTGTTCATCGGTGGTAGAGCTTGTGCCCAGTGTGCTCAAGGCCCTGCACTTTGTCTCAGTATTGCTAAAGCCACAAACAACAACAAAAGCCAGGCCTAGTGGCACAGGTCTGTAAGTGTACCCACGCAGGAGGTAGGCCCAAGGCCTGCCTGGGCAACAGAGAATCAAGACCCAGTTCCAAAATGAATCATGAGGAAGGGCATAGGGCTGTGGCTCCGGGGTAGACAGCTTGCTGCGTGTGCACATCTTGTCCTCCAAGGAGCGGACAGGGACTAAACGTGAAGATATTCTTTGCTCATTTTCTCAGCCCCTTAGAACACTGCAGGTTTGGAGGCCTTAGCGCTGTTCCTGATGACAGGCTGGGTTTGATGTGATGTGAATTTCCTTTCGCTGATTTCCCACCTGTAAGAACACATGTAGATTTCTTAGAACCGGGAGGCAAATTTAAATAGCAGGGCCTTGGATTGTAATTCAGTACACTGTAGTAATTGCTGTTATTCTCATTCCATTAGGGGAGTGGTTCTCAACCTTTAACGCAGTTCCTCCTGTTGTGGTGACCGCCAACCATAAAATTTTTTTTTTTTTTTTTTTTTTTGGTTTTTTTGAGACAGGGTTTCTCTGTGTAGTTCTGGCTGTTCTGGAACTCACTCTGTAGACCAGGCTGGCCTCGAACTCAGAAATCCGCCTGTCTCTGCCTCCCAAGTGCTGGGATTAAAGGCGTGCGCCACCACCGCCCAAATTTTTTTTTTTTTAAAGATTTATTTATTTTATGTATATGAGTACACTGTCACTGTCTTCAGACACACCCAAAGAGTGCATTGGATCTCCTTACAGATGGTTGTGAGCCACCATGTGGTTGCTGGGAATTGAACTCAGGACCTCTGGAAGAGCAGTCAGTGCTCTTAACCACTGAGCCATCTCTCCAGCCCTCAAGTTATCTTTTTTTTTTTTTTGGTTTTCGAGACAGGGTTTCTCTGTGGTTCTGGCTGTCCTGTAACTCACTCTGTAGACCAGGCTGGCCTCGAACTCAGAAATCCGCCTGCCTCTGCCTCCCAAGTGCTGGGATTAAAGGCATGCGCCACCACCGCCCGACTCATAAAATTCTTTTTGTTGCTACAAAATTACAAAACTGTAATTTTGCTACTATTATGAATCATAACATAAATATCTGTGTTTTCTGAAGGTCTTAGGTAACCCCTGTGAAAGAAAGAGTTGCTTGATCCCCAAAGGGGTCATAACCTACAGGTTGAGAACCACTGTATTAGGATAACCCTATTTAGAAAAGGCATCAATATTGTCTCGCAATCAAACAGCTAGAATCAGGAGACAGTAGGGAGATGCTTTGCTTTCCTCCGGGCACTGGCTGTCTCTCCACAGGCACTTTCGTGACCCCAGCCCATTGACATCTCAGACAATGAGATGGTTATACAGTGTGTGTAGTGGTGACTGCTTCCCCACTTAGCCCTCAGACTGCACTCCTTTTTCCTGGCAGATGACCTCTTCTTGAGGATAGACTGCCTTTGTTTACCCATTCACTCTTGGTGGACACTTGGCTTGTTTACACTTTTTAGATATTATGAATAGTGTTGCCATCAACGTATGTGTATGCTTACCTGTGGCTACCTTTCTTTTTTTTTTTTTTTGAGACAGGGTGTCTATGTAGCCCTGGCTGTCCTGGAACTCACTCTGTAGACCAGACTGGCCTTGAACCCAGAAATCCACTTGCCTCTGCCTCCCAAGTGCTGGGATTAAAGGCGTGCACCACCACCGCCTGGACTCTTTTTCTTTTTTGAGTCGGGATCTCAGCTTGCTCACTATGTAGCACAGGATGACCTTCAACTTGGCAGCCTTTGTGCCTTAGTTTCTTGAGTATGGGGTTACAGCCACAGGACTTACTTTCATTTCTCTTGTGTATATACTAGGAAGTGGACCTGCTGGGTCACGTGATAATATTTAGCTTTTGGTTTTTTTAAAAAGCTTAACCTTTGAAGGCTGTCAGACTGTTGCCCAAATCAAGCACACTGTGTTAATGCACCCAAGTGTAGGCTCCCATTTGTATCAGCACCAACTCTTGGTTTGTTTTGTTGTGTTTGAGATCAGATATTGCCATACAGCCCACAGTAGCCTTGATTCATGGCAATTCTCCTGCCCCTCAGCCTTCCAAATGGTGAGGTTACCATGTGTCACCATGCCTACCTTTAATACTTGTTATATCTGTCTTTATTCTAGGGTAGGAAGTGGTGTCTTGTAGCTTTGACTTGTATTTGTGTAACAGGAACCCAGCTATGCCATGTTCCTTCCTTTGTGGAAGGAAACTGAGCTTTGGATGCACAGGAGTCCTGAGTTCAGACTGTTATAATAGTGCACTGCAGACTGGGCCATTTATAAACAACAAGACTTCTCCCTTATACTTCCGGTGGCTCCAAAGTTGAAGATCAAGGTGCTGGCAGACCTGGTATCTGATGGGAATTTGTTTGCTAGTGTTTAGCTGGCTGTCCTGATGTGTCCTTACATGGTAAAGAGCAGAGAGACCTTATACCTCTTCTTATTTATAAGGGTATCAGTCCTAACCATAGGGCTGTATCCTCATGGCTTAATACCATCACATGGGAGATTTAGGCTTCCATATATAAATTTCAGGGCCCACAAACGGTTTATAGGTATGAGTGGCACCACCCTGAATACATAAATGTGAGTATCTTTTAGGTGACCATGTTACATGCATTTAAATATTTAAATATTAATATTTAAATATTAAGTATTTAAGATTCCTAAAGAAACTACAGCAAAAGCAACACTGAACAACAGATATCTTCATCTGCACAACTGTGTATTATTACCTAACAGCACCCTGGAACAGCTGTAGTAATGTAAAGTCTGTCAGTGTTGTTTTCTCTCTGTACCCAGAGTACACCCTAGTCTCCAGTGGTGCCCAAAACGGAGCCATTGATGTTCAGTCAGGAATCAACTAAGCAGCAGTAAAAAGAGTGGTTACTACAGTTCACACAGCCACTTCAAAATTTCCTAATGGCATTACATCATTTTTTTTTTGTAGAAGTCCCTGGATGAGGATGAGCTGGGTCCTAAAAGGGTGGCTGCCCTACAGAAGGAAGCCAGTGAATGGAACAAACAGGCTGAAGAAGCTGTGGTCTCTATCCAAGACCTCACTGTGGATTATTTTAAGGAGACAGTAACAGCATTAACAGGTGAAACTAAGAACCACTAAGATAAATGTAATTCTTATTTTATTAAAACATTTTTGCGTGCATCTTCAGTACCGGGTTGCATATTTGGTGTGGGTGCTGGGAATTCAGTGGAAGGATAAACATGATGAATTCCCAGCCTGGTGAGCACACAGAAGTCTGATACGTTCGTTCAGCACATCATAAGTGATAGGGGCAAGATATAGTACTGAATAAGAAAAGCAAGGCTCTGAAAGCAATGGGATCTGCCTGGGGTGCTCATGAGAGGCCTCCTGACTGAATAGTACATGTTGTGCAGGGGCATTTACAAGGCTTGACAAATAGAACTTCAAGCAAGCCCGTGGGCTGGGTCCTGGAGAGCATGGAGAACTTTTTATAAGAAGGAAGCTGGCCAGCCAGGCAGGGTCACACTAGGTGAGGCTTTTGCATTGTCCATAATAACCCCAAATAGGAAATCTTATGTTGCTGGGCAGTGGTGGCTCACGACTTTAATCTCAGCACTTGGGAGACAGAGGCAGGCGGATTTCTGAGTTCTGGGCCAGCCTGGTCTACACAGAGAAAAACCTGTCTCAGGGGAAAAAAAAAAAGGAAATCTTATATCTGTCAATCTGCGTGTAGCTTGGGTATCATTGGCTTAATAGCGAATATCTACATATAAGAAATTCATATAAAAAAATTCATATTATATTTGTCTTTCGGGTCTGGGATAACACACTTAGGATGATTTTTTTTCTAGTTCTATTCATTTGCGTATGAATTTCATGATGTCATTTTTTAAACAGCTGAGTAATACTCCAGTGTGTAAATGTACCACATTCTCTTCATCCATTCTCTGTTGAGGGACATCTAAGTTACTTATATAATTCCTGGATACTTTGGATAGAGCAGCAATGAACAAGTTTGAGAAAATGTCTCTGTAGAAGGAGAAAGTGTCCTTTGGGTCTATATAAATAACCAAGTCTGGTATAGCTGAATCTTTTTTTTGTTTTTTTCCAGACAGGGTTTCTCCATGTAGCCCTGGCTGTCCTGGAACTCACTCTGTAGACCAGGCTGGCCTTGAACTCAGAAATCCACCTGCCTCTGCCTCCCAAGTACTGGGATTAAAGGCATGCGCCACCACCACCCAGCCTCAGTTGTCTTTTTAAAAAAAGATTTATTTATGTATATGAGTACACTGTCACTGTCTTCAGACACACCAGAAGGGCATCAGATCCCATTACAGATGGTTGTGAGCCACCATATGGTTCCTGGGAATTGAACTCAGGACCTCTGGAAGAGAACACCTCTGGTGTTCTTAACTGCCGAGCCATCTCTCCAGCCCTCTTTCAGTTGTCTTATTGTGAGAGTTGAGACAGACTTAACCTTGAATAGGTATGGAAAGAATGGGCAATTGTGTCTTGTTCCTGATTTTAGGGGAATTGCTTTGAGTCTTTCTCTTTAAGTTGATGTTGGCTATGGGCTCATTATAAACTCTCTTTATTTTGTTGAGATCTGACCCTGTATCCAGGAACTTTTATCTTTCCAGGACTATTATCATGATGGGGTGTTGGACTTTGTCAAAGGCCTTTGTAACATCTAATGAGATAGCCATGTGGAATCTATCTTTCAGTTTGTTTATATAGAACATTACATTTATAGAATTATATATGTTGAACTATGCCTGTATCTCTGGGATGAAGCCAACTTGATCATGGTAGATGATCTTTTTGGTATCTTCTTGACTTGGTTTGGAAGTATTTTATTGAAATTTTGCATCTATGTTCATAAGGGAAAATGATCTGTAATTCTGGCTTTGTTGTATTTTTACATGATTTGGGTATCAGAGTAACTGGCTTCTTAAAACAAACTGGGCAGTTTCCTCTTCTGTTTATATTTTGTTTAATAATTTGAGACTTGCCATTAACCCTCTTTTGAGAGTCTGATAGAATTTTGTACTAAAACCATCTAACCCTGGGAATATTTTAGTTTGTTTGAGAGACTTTTAATTACTGCTTCTATTTCATTAATAGTTATAGACCTATTTAGATTGAATATTTAATCTAGATTTTACTTTGGTAAGTGGTATGTATTGAGAAAATTAATAATTAAAAAAATTTTCTAGTTTGGAGTACAAATTTTTAAGGTATGTCCCTATGATTTTATGTATTTCCTCAGTATATGTTGTCATTTCCCCCTTTTCATTTCTAATTTTGTTAATTTGGATATTCTGTCTCCACTTTTTAATTAAAGGTTTGTCAATCTTACTGGTTTTCTCAAAGAATCAACTCTTTGTTTCATTGAGTCTTTGTAGGTTTTTGTTTATTTGTTTCTATTTTATTGATTTCAGCCCTGAGTTTTACAATTTTTTGCTGTCTACTACTTTTGGATGTCATTTCTTCTTTTTCTAGAGTTTTCAAGTATGCTGTTAACTTACTCGTATGAGATCTTTCTAAGTTTGTTTGTTTGTTTGTTTGTTTGTTTGTTTTTGGTTTTCGAGACAGTGTTTCTCTGTGTAGCCCTGGCTGTCCTGGAACTCACTCTGTAGAGCAGGCTGGCCTCCAACTCAGAAATCCACCTGCCTCTGCCTCCCAAGTGCTGGGATTAAAGGCGTGCGCCACCACTGCCCGGCTGGACTCTTAATTTCTTATCTTCTGTCTTGACTCATTTTTCATTCAGTAGTGAGTTGTTGAGTTTCCATGAGTTTGTAAGCTTTCTGTTGTTTCTGTTGTTGAGATCCAGCTTTAATCTGTGGTGGTCAGATAGAATATGGTATTATTTCAGTTTTCTTGGGTCTCTTGAGGCTTGTTTTGGGTCCAAGTATTGGGTTATTTTTGGAAAAAGTTGTACGAGGTGCTGGGAAGAAGGTATATTCTTTTGTGTTTAGGTGGAATGTTCTGTACATGTCTGTTGGGTCCATTTGGTTGTTGATGTCAGTTAGCTCCCTCAGTTTTCTGTTGAGTTGTTGTCTAGATGACCTGTCTGTCAGGGAGACTGGAGTAGTGAAGTTTCCCACTATCAGTGAGTGAAGTTCAGTATGCAATTTAAGTTGTAGTGGTAGAGGGTTTTTTGTTTAGTTTGTTTTGTTTTCTTTTTTACACAAACATGGGTGATCTTGTGTTCAGTGCATAGATGTTAAGAATTACAATGTCACTGGGTATGTGCACTTGGGAGGTAGATGCAGGTGATCTCAGAGTTTGAGGCCACCTGGTCTACAGAGCAAGTTACAGATTTCTCCCAGTTTGGGATTTCTTTATTGATTTTGTTTCTACTTTCCAGTCCTGAACTTTATTATTTTTTTCTACTCTTTGTCTTTTCATATGTTTCTTTAAGGGGTCTATTCATTTCCTCTCTAAGCCAATAAAGGTTATTTTAAAGTCATTTTTACTGGGGGCCTATTGTGTTAGGGTTGCTGGCCTTTAATAGAGACATTATTTATTGTCCTGGTTGTTGTATTTTTTATGCTGGTGTCTAGGCATTTGGGCTGGGGATGATTGTAATTCTAGGGTCTGATATCTGGTCTTTGTTGTTGAGTGTTTGGTTCCTTGATTTCTTTGCCCTCTCTAGTTCTTAGAGTTTGGTGGCTGTGAGTTGCTGGGTAGGAATTTCTTCTGTGGTCCTGAGAGGTGTGGCCACTGTGGGTTCCAGGTGTTTCTAGGTATTGGGAGCTGGCACTTAGGAATAGGAGTGGGCTAGGAGGGGATGTCAGAGGGCTCACTAGATAGAGGAAAGCCCAGTGCCCGCTGTAACAGGTGGTCTGCTACAGAGCTGGAGATGAAACTGGGGGACTGGACTTGGAGGAGCTGAGGAGAAGGTGAAGATCAGCAGTGGGTCTGCTTGCTTCTCTGGCTGGGATGGCCTGTTGGTCCCCAGGGAGTGCCTGTTGGAGTTGGGGACTGGGATAAAACAGGGAGGGGGGGTTTGAGAGGAAGATGTGTATGATTCCCTGGAGGGGGAGGGAAGGGAGAGTCAGCAGGTGGTCTGCTGCAGAGCTTAGGGATAAGGTTAGGAGGTTGGCTGTAGAGAGGTGAAGATCTAGGTAGACTACCTGTTTCCCTGGCTGCAGTGATCTGTCTGCAGGCTCCCAGTGAGCTGGGGGCTGCTTCCCTGGCTGTCAACTGCTTGCTTCCACAATGGCTTGCTTATACAACTGGAAATCACATATGTTACAGAGGCATCATCCACAATGGGCTAGGCCTACTACATCAATAACAGTAAAAAAAAAAAAATGCCCTACAGACATGCCCACAGGACAGGCTGATGGAATCAATTGCTCAGTTAATGTTCCTCTTCCCAGGTGATTCTGGTTTGCATCAAGTTGCAACACTAACCAGCACACCGGCTTGAGATGAGACTGAAAGTGGAGTAATGGTCTTCATGTTAGTCAGACTGTTCACAGGACCTGTCTAGCCACAGAAATTACCTGGACCAAGATATGAAAGCAGGGGTCTCAGTGACGTGTGTCATGAGCTGGTATTGTCCTGCGGGTGAATTGAATACCTGAAGGTTTCTATCAGTGACCATGTGTTCCTTTTTTTTTTTTTTCATAATTGTAGTGATACGAGGCAACAAAGAATTCAGATTCATTAATGAGTTGTACTTTTGTTTTTCTTTATTAATTATAACTCAGGAATGCAGAAACAAATGGAGCAGGATCGGAAGAGATTTGGCCAGGCTGCCTGGGCCACAGCCATGCCCAGGCTAGAAAACCTCAAGCTCATGTTAGCTCGGGAGACTCTGCAGCTTATGAGAGCCAAAGAGCTGTGTCTAAAACACAGACAAGCTGAAGTCCGGAGAAAGGTAAGACAAAAGTAAATATACTTTTTCTCTAAAACCATGTTTTCATTTAGATTGAAGATTCAGCCTGGGCGTTGGTAATGAGCTCTCTGTTTTTCTCAGCACACATTTCAGTAGACAGGCTACTTACTAATGAGGGTGGGCCAGGAAGCGTCCCTTCCTGGTTCTCTAACTCCAAGTTTAGGATTGAAGTGGGGACTCACTTTAAATATCAGTCCAGCACTATGTTCAGTATATACTCATGTACATACACATGCAAATGCTTGTGCATACGTGTGCATGCATTGTGACAGTGTTCTGTAGCCAACTTCTTCATGCAGGAGCTAAGCGTGTTCTCCACCACTGAGGCCCAGCCCAGCATGGCTAAGCAAGCATGTGCTTCATCATATCGTAACTAAATGTCTCTTCTCACAGGATCACAGTCAGGCAGATAGTTCCTATAATCTTGGGACTTTAAAGCAGAGTCTTGTCAGTAGCTGTCTTAGATCTGGCTGCTTGTGAGAAGATACCATAGTTAGAGTGACTACAAAGACATTTCACTGTTGTCTCTGGTGAGGGCTCTGTCTGTGGCCACTCGTTCTTGCTGTGTGCTCACAAGGCCTGTCCTGTGTCCATGGAGAGAGGAAGCACACTAAGAACCTTCACCACAAGGCCCCACCCTCTCAACCTCATCAAACACAGTCACCTTCAAAGGCTCTCTCCAGCACGGTCACATCGGGGTAACACCTTCCACGGTCTCTTTGCCGTTATGTTTACAGACCATGAACGAGTTGATTTGTTTTAAGAGTAAGGTGAAGTATATGTAGAAAAACACTGAACGAGTTCAAGTTTGTCTCTCGAGATGTGTTTCTGCCTGTCTCCTTTCTTACAGTTAGCACCATGGAAGAGCAGGAGCCAACCAGACTGAGTGCTTTGCAGTTTTCTCTCACTTTGCTAATCAATCTATTTCTTCTTCCTCCATACAAACCAGGTGGAAGATCTTCCAGACCAAGAAAAGAGTTTGGATGTTGTGGATGAGCTGGAAATACATTGTTACAAGATTCAGCTGGAGTTATACGACATTAAGCTCGAGATACTGAGGAATGAGGAAATGATTCTTGTTACACGCTTGGACTCTGTGAAGAGACTTATAACAGGTAACGTTAATGTTTATATTAGAGGCAGATGAGACATGTTTGAGGAAAAACAGACCAATTACCAGTTTCTTATTATAAATGACCAGTTATATCTACTGAATGTTTTCCGTTTCTCTTCATTATTTTTGTTATTCAACAGTATAGTCACATATACAAGAGACAAAGAAAGAAATCTTTATGCCCATTACATAGAGGCATTTAGTGAAAGCAATTTGCTGATAACTGTGGGGCTTTTCAAATGCGCTACATATGTAAAAATGAGTATCAGTTTTTAAAACCAAAACCATGTACTCAAGTAGCCTTATTTTTACTCAATATACAATAAACTCATTTAAGTAATAAGAATAAGAATCACAGAATTTTAATGGCTGCATAGTATTCCATTTTTTTCAGACATGCTGTGATTTCTAGTTTCTTTCTGTCTTGAACATCAGTGCAGCAAAAAATTTTCTTTGCATGTGTCCTTGTGTGTAGCACAGATTGCTGGTAATTTATGAGATACATTTCTAAAGACGGAATGGTTGGGTTAAGGGTAATGCTTTTTTTTTTAACATTTTAATATATATCTGCTAAAATGGCACTAGACAGTCATTTGTAATACTTTCCTCTTCCTCTGTTGTTTCCAAGGCCTGGTTTATAAAAACCGCTAGAGAGGTTACACAAAAGGAAACTGTAGCAGCTGTACCATCCGGTTGTAGCTGGCCTCATACCCACTGCAGTCCTTCCTCAGGCCTGCTGAGGGCTAGGGTCACAGATGTACACCACCAAACCTCATATCAGTTTCTTTATTGGTATTTTAATGTTGTTGTTGTTTTAAGACAGCATTTCTCAGTGTAGCCCTGATTGTCCTGGAGCTAGGTCTGCAGACCAGGCTGGCTTCAAACTCACAGAGATTCACCAGCCTGTATCCCAAGTAATGGGATTAAAGGCGTATACTACTACTGCCTGGCTCTATTTTTATGTTTTATAATGCATCTTTATACAGGCATATTATTGTGCGTTGCTCATATTCGCCACCCCCGTTACCCTTCCTTGTCCTTACCCACCTTACCTCACCTTTCTCTTCCAATAGTTCTCCTTCTGCCATGACTACACACACACACACACACACAGACACATTCATGCACAGACACGCACGCATAATGTTATTGATTCTTTTGGGGCTTTGTTTTTGGAGACATGCTCTGATGTAACTGGCCCAGCCTGGCTCAGGATTGCTGCGTAGTCAGAGGTGGCCTTCAATCCCCAATCTGTCTGCCTTCACTTTCCAAGTGCTGGGATTATAGGTGTGCATCGTTGGGGTTCAGGAGTCGCCACACAGACCTTACAAACACTGATCTCAGTTCCACAAGAATAGTTTTATTGAACACATACACCAAGACTGAATGTTCAGGACCACAAAAAGGACTCAGGTGCCTAATTGTGGTGCCAATCTGTCCTCAGGGCAGGCTTATAAAGGAAAAAATCTACAAAACCCATGAGCTCATATGCAGGTGCAGGAAGTGTTGCCCAGTGGTCAGCCCTGACTCAAGCCATTTTAGACATGACAGTTTATAGTGACCTTGAACTTGATGGGTAAAGCTTTGTGGAATTCTTAAGATTAACAAACTTCATACAGAACAACATAACAGGGGATGTGGTCAGCATGACCCTGCTCTGAATCAAGCTATTTTTCTGTGTCAATGACTGGCAGGCATTTTATAGCAACAGTATGAAGTAGCTGACAGGCATGGAACAAAATGGCTACAGCTATGTTGGTGGAGGGGACAGACCTCAATATGCACCACCACACCTGCTATATTGTATCGAGATTCTGCAGCTAAGGAAGGAAAGTCATGCCTTATGTAGCTTCTATTTTTAGAATATTTTCTACATTAAAGATTTTATTCAATTGTCAGTCATACTTATGGTAAAATTCAAACTTTTCTCTTCAAATTGGTCTCAATCACCGATTGAAAAAAATGTCTCCTGCTGCTTCTCAGACTCAGAGCCAGCACCAGTGGTGTGGGCTGAGGATTGTCTTGCACACATTTGTGAGGCCTCCTGGTATAGGCTCCATATTGCTCCACACGTGTAATGCCATGCCAGCCCCGACCTCCTGTTACCTGTTCTCCACGCTCTCTGACTTTCTCACTTCTTTATTCTTCCAGATGAATTTTAGAATCACTTGGGCAACTTTTAAACAAAAACTCCCTGGAATTTTGATTGGGATTATGTAATTAGAGATTACTGGGGGACAATTGTCGTCTTGCAATTTTGGGCCTCCTCCTCACCCAAGATCATGGTAGGTCACCCCATCCCTTCAGTCTCTTTCCCAGGCCCCTTCCAGCTTGTCACTCTCACGCAGGGCCTTGGCGCTTGGATTAATCCTGGTATCCGAAGCCTTTGCAGCTCTTTTCAGTTGTGAACACTTTATACATCTAGGAGAAACTTTTTATTTTTAAAAGTTAATCTGGAAGCATGTTTTCCTTTGAGACTCAGGTTTGGGAAAGAGAAAACTTCTTATTCTGTGTGCTTCAGGGTTTGGGATTGTTACAAGCATGTGTTTTTAAAAGTCAATATGTAATCAAGAGTAAAGATTGGCGAGAGTTTGTGCTGTGGTGGGGCATTCAGGCAGGAGGTGTACAGAGCCCTGGGCATTCATTTCATTTGCTAAGGTAGAGGAGAGCATGTGCAAGCTCGCTCTCATGCTCGCTCTCATGCTCTCTCTCTCTCTCTCTCTCTCTCTCTCACACACACACACACACACACACACACACACACACACACACGCACACCATGAAATCTGAAATAACAGAACGCTGGGACATTCTGAGAATGTTTGAGCCAGTGAATACTATGTGGCCATTAAAATGCTGTTTCTAGCACATGGATCAGGTTTTGAGAGAAACGTTGTTGCTTTGTGCAGCTATGTAATAAATGTGTATGTGATGTTAATATTGGTTTCCCTTACCTGATGTAATTATAGCAGCCTTTCTTTAAGACAGTTTTTGAGTTATTTCTTATAGTAAAACATGTCTAAGGAAATCATGGATCTTTTTAGAGAGACAGGCTGAAGTGGTTTACTACGACCCATGTGAAAGCCCTGAGGAGCTGAAGAGCCTGGCTCCTGACCTGGAGCTGCACCTTGGTGACAACAGTGAGCTGAGAGCACTCAGCCAGCAGTGCCAGCAGCTGGAGGCTCAGCGGGGCCGCATCTGCTCCAGGAGAGCCCGCCTCAGGAGCAGAAAGGTACCGTGTGAGCTGCCACCTCCTGTCTAGGCTTTCATTTTTAATACAAGGTTAAGAGGTCTGCCCACATGGTGATTAATGCTCTCTGTGTTTATGATCTCAGTGGCTAGAGCTAAATGTATTTAAAATGCTAAAAAGTTACGTTTCTTTCAAGATTAAAATGTTTGCCTTAATGTCTAGATTTTAATTAGTTCAGTAATTGTTTATAGAATGCGTACTATATACATAGTATTTTTATCATCAAAATAAGAATTGGGACCATGAGATGCTCATCACATAAAGTGCACGTGGCACAAGCCTGATAGCCTCATTTTAGTCTCCAAAACCCACGACGGGAAGAAGCCTTCCTTAGACCACACATGCTTAACAGAGAAGTGTGCCACAGACTCTTAACAGAGAAGTGTGCCACAGACTCTTAACAGAGCAGTGTGCCCACCCATACTTAGTAGATCAAAGTGAACAAAAAGGGAGCTGGGCACGCGCTGGTGTTCAGGAACCCCAGCTACTTGAGAGGCTGGGGCAGGGTCAAGGCAGCCGGGCCGGTTAGCGAGTCGCCACTTCCAGTTTAAGAAACGGCTGTAGCTGTAGTTTAGCAGCAGCAACTTGACTGGCACGTAGAGGAATCTCCGTTCAATCCCCAGTGTCACAAATAAAAACTATGGAGAAACTAGTACAGCATAACATTTTATTCTAAATTATGGATTAAAATAAAGCTACTCACAGATACAGTGTCTTCATACTGAACATTTAGTGAAACAAAAAAAGAAAACAGATTTTTTTTTTGTTGGAAAAAACTTTTTCATACTATATATATTGGTCGTTTTTTCCCCCTCCTCAAGGTCCTCCTAGATTCTCCCCACCTCCCTACCCACCCAACTTTGTTCTTTCTGTTTCTTAAAAAACAAACAAAAGACTAAGAATGCAAAAATACGCAAAAACAAAGCAGAATGAAACTAATTTGCTCTATTTTTTTAAAAAAAATATTTTTTTTCATGTGCATTTTTTTGCCTGTGTGTATCTGTATGAGGATGTCAGGGCCCCTTGAACTGGGTTATAGACAGTTGTGATCTGCCATGTGGGTGCTGGGAATTAAACCCAGGTCCTTTGGAAGAGCAGCCAGAGATCTTGGCTCTGCCTCCTGAGTGCACTGGCACTACTTTTAACCAGTGAGCCTCCTCTTTGGCCTCTCATTTGCTTTCTTAATTCTAAACCAGTATAATTACGTAAAAACACTGACACATATAATTTCTCCAACAGAAGAGAAAGTTCCTGCATTTTAAAGTAATTACTCATATTTATTGTCCTTTTCATATTGGAATTTTAAAATATTTTCTGCATTTGGGATTGTTTATCCGGCAAGTGCTCTGCCCCTGAACTATCCAGCCCCGCCCTAGCCTGTTGACCTCAGCCTCCAGAGTGGCTTGGGTTATAGGCAAATGCCCAGTTTCTACTTCCTTTCAGCCTCTGAGGATGCTACTCTTCCACACAAAAGTCATTTTCTGCAGTAGTGTTTTTGCAAGTCTGTGCTCAGGACTTGCCATAGTCTTGGGTGTAGAGCTGTTCTTCATAGCCTCTTGCCCTTTGCGCTACACTGCAGAAAGCCTGAGCTGGGGCAGTGTGGTTCAGCCCCCCTGGTTCTGTGTCACTGTGGTAGGATAGATGGAAGCCTTATCTCTGTCAGGAGGACAAGACAATGTGTTCTCTCAATGGTTCTAAGCCTTCGAACACGGCAACCGTTTAATACTGTTCCTCGGGTTGTGGCGACCCCCAGCCATAAATTATATTTGAGGCTACATCACACCTGTAATTTTGCTACTGTTATGAGTCAAAATGTAAATGTCTGTGTTCCAGTGGTCTTGGGCAACCCCTATGAAAGTGTTATTTGACCACCACCACTCCCGCTGCCGCCACCACAAAGGGGTCATGACCCACAGGTTGAGAGCCACTGTCTCAGACTGAGTGAGACATCCCGCAAATGGTGTTTCTTCCGCTGTTCAGCCTAGAAGCTCTTCACTGGGTACAGGATGGAACTGAGGACAGGTTTCAGATATTTACTGTGTGCAAATAGATGCAGATGCCAGATAAGGACATCAGATCCCCAGAGCTGAAGTCACAGACCATCGTAAGCTGCCCCAGTGGGTGCTGGCAACTGAACTCTGTTCCTCTGCAAGAGCACTCTTAACTTACTAAGCCATCTTCAGCTCCTGCAATTTCTCTTAAGCTCAGTTTTTTTTTTATCTGTTAGGAAGATAATCTAATTATACAAATCTCATGATTAACATGACGGTAAAATAGCATCTTCAAGTTGAAAATATAGTCAGTGAATGAATGTTAGTATTCTCAATGCGACCCCCCGTATGTGAAGCACTATAGTGAGTGGTTAGCACAGGAGAAGTACAGTCTTTAACATCGTCTTCTCAAGTGTCTCTAGGTGGGTTATGGTTTTGCAGATGTGTTTGGGAATATAATTACTATTTATAATATGAAGCCACGGGTTTGAGCAATCACAGTGGAATGGCGTGTGGAGCCCTGAGACAGCTGCAGGGTGAAGGTGTTCTCTGTGGTCCTGAGTTCCAGCCCCAGGGCCCATGTGATGATATAAGGAGACAAGTGACTCCAGCAGGTTGTCCTCTGACCTCTACCCGCGTGCTGTGGCACCTGTGCGTGATCCCCACCAGCATAACTAAGTGTAATAAAACAGAGGGTCGAGAAGCTTCATCTCAATGCACTCCGTTGGGAACAAATGGCACCCATGGGCAGCCCTTGTCAACAGACTGTGCAGGACCTCTCATTGGCCCTCACTGAAACTGACCACTCTGCATGTTAGCCAAAGTGCAGTGCTTTCAACTCTACTGCAGCCCATATCTTACCAACAACCATGTGTGTGACTGAAATTCTCCCACCAGGATCAATGCCAAGAAAATCATCAGCTCAGACTGCAACAGGCCAAACAAAGTGTGAGACATTTTCACCAGCACCACAATATTCAGATGGTGAGTACCTGAGAACAATTCATAGCTATAGTGTGACAGTGGGCTAGCCTCTGGATGATGGGCTAGCCTGTGGAAACTACACAGCTGGGACAGATGAGGGTGGGTCTCCTTTCCTTGTGAATACATACATAAGTGGAATTATGGGTATTTTACAAGGATGTGTTCGTTTACATATAGAAAAGAGACAAAGTAAAAGAAGAGGAACAAAAGAAAAAAGAATGGATAAACCACGAACGCCAGAAAACACTTGAGCGGCTAAGAGCATACAGAGAGGTAAGTTTAGAGATAATCACCCTGCACGTCCATCTGAGGCTCGCCCACCCTGGAAAAGAGTGCAAGAGATTGTGAACACGGAGCACAGAATTGTAAACATGCTCTTGTTGATAAAGAGCCTCAGTAGGGAGCGTCATGCTTTGAAAGCCGCAGTATGAGCCATGCTGCCTTCTCTGTTGTGCTTGAGGCAGGCTCTTGAGATGCAGCCTGGGAGTGACCACTCTGTTGCTGGGAAGAGAGCCTTATAAAAGAAAGCATCAGTGGGCGCTCGCTTGCCGTTTTGTGGGTAGTTCGTTATTATTGTGTTGGGGCATGGCGGCAGGCGGGGATAGCACTGAGCAGGAGCTGGGTGCTTACACTTGATCTACAAGCAGCAGGCAAACAGATAGAGATTGGGCCTGACTTGGACTTTTTGAAACTTCCAAGCCCACCCCCAGTGACATACTTCCACATACACCTAATCCTTCCTAAACCCCTTAACTGGGGACAGAGCACCCAGATGTGTGAGCATATGGGGGCCACGCTGATTCAAAATGGGTGACCCAGAGCTCAGTCCTCCTGGGTCAGCCCCAGCTGCTGTGTGAGTGTGTGCCACCATGCCCGGTCACAGCTGCTGT
>NW_021620849.1:3932663-3951262 GCF_004785775.1 Grammomys surdaster
GCCACCATGCCCGGTCACAGCTGCTGTGTGAGTGTGTGCCACCATGCTGCTATTGACGACATGGAAATGTACTTGGTTGGGCTCCTGTTCTCTCTGAGTGGCTCTTGGCTACCATTGGTGTCAGCTTCTCTTATTTTCATTTTTTAAGTGTATGTTTAAGCACATATGTGGGGGGGAGGTTCAGAGGCTTTCCACCTTGTTTTTTGAGACAAGATCTCATTATCCTGGAACTCAACATAGCTCTACCGTAGCTCTGGGGTTACAGGTTCCTGTCACCACACCTGGCTTTCTGTGTGCGCTCTGCGGGTTGGAGACGGGCTCTCTGCACAAGTACTCTGAGTGGTCCACCTACTTCCTTTTTCTTTGTAATCTCTAAAATGTCACCAAGGAGGAAGCATTGGCCTGTAAGATAGTGCTTCTCTCTAGCCTGGGGTGGTTCCAAGGTCAAGGCAGCACTGCTGCCACTGCTCGGGCAGTGGTCCTGGAACTCAGGAAGCAGGCTCAGGAGTATGGGTCTCGGTTGGTGGCCGGGAGGTTTATAGATTTGTTTGCAGAGTTACACCAATTGACAGCTTGCATTGTGGCCAATCTCTCACTAGCTTTTCATCCTTAGAAGTGCCCAGCTCAGCAATCTGCACTGAAAACGACTTGCTCAGAGTCCATGGTGTCAGACCTGTCAGGTGGAGGTTCTCAGAAGAGGCTCTCAACAGCTCATCACAAGATAGCTCATCCTGCCTCCAGCAAAACCGGAAGTGCTACTCCCCTACCTGATGCCTATATGAAAACCCCTGAGCATCCAGACCCCTGTGGCAGTATCCCTGACCAGGCTGCTGTTTCCTTTAGAGACCAGCCACTCTCCCGATCCAGTGAAGATCTGTCACTACCACCACAGCTACCACCCCCTCCACCACTTCCCCCTCCTCCACCCCCTCTTCCTCTCCCTGCTCTGTCCACTTTTCAAGGTACCACTCATCAGAATTTAGGGCTCAGGACTTTGGCAACAGAGGACCAGCCACTGCCCCTATCATGTGACACAAATACTGGAAGACCATGTGACTGGCAGGAGGATTTCCAGTGTCCAGGTAATCCTCTGCAGTTCTGCCCTCTCTCTGGGTTCTTGAGCTGTTGAAGAAATCCCTCAGTTTCAATTTAAAATCTTCTTCAGAATTTCCTAGTCTCAGAGCGTGCCACTATTTGTTGTCTTGTTAGTACTCTCCTATTGCAATTAGTATAGGCGAGATTGAGTTTGACAAAGCTAAGTCAGCCTGAGACCAGTCTCTGTGCATTTGCTGACCATGTGGTGTGGCCCCTGAAACTGTAAGGATATGCTTCCCTGGACTTCAGCATGGTGAGAGTTCTACCAGTGGTTCTCAGCACAGCTGTGACTGGTGCTGTTACATCTCTGAGTCATTCTCAGATCTCAAGTGTTGAAGTTAATCGAGAATACCAGAAAAGTAGGCCACCTCTTGTTTTCGCGCTGAATACACTCACCTGAGCAAGGGCCACAGTTCTCATGGTAACTCTAATTATGGCTTTGAGCATTGGCTTTTGGGAGAAACTATCCTGAACCTGCCAAGACTCCATGCCTACTGCTTTGGGGAGGATTGTCTTAGATAAACCCTGGCAATTGCTGGGCTCTGGCTGAGTCGTTCCACCTAGAACATAGTTGCAGGGATAGGGATGAGTGTGAAGCCCGTGGAACAGTTACATGCTGGTTTTGGTTAATTGCACACTCTGCTCATTCTGAGTTTGGGGCTTCAGTGTGTGCAGAACAGGGTATGAAGGGAAGTGTCTACAGGCTCAGGTGGCGAGCAGCCCAACTGTAGGGTTTGGTCTTTTGTCTGCCCAGATTAGAGTTTGGAAGTGGGCAGGTCTTGGGTGGGGAGTGTACTCTGCTTGGCTTGGATACATACAATTTTAGGGGCTCTGTTAACTTACACTACTCTGTGGTACTGGAGATAAGAAAGTGTGAGTTAGAGCTTTCGGTTGTGGGACTTGCCTAGTGAGTTCCCCAATCGGATTAGGTGAGATCTCCAGTCCAGAATGGAACATGCATTGTTAGCTATTGCCAGCTCTTCAGTCCCCAGCTAGAAGCGAATGTTAATCCTGAAGCCTCGCCTGGCACATGCCAACGTTAGTAGCTTTACTCATGGCCCTGTGTCTGGCAGGTGAGGAAAGGTTTCAGCCCCTCATGGTCCCAGGGTGCCAGAGTTTTTGAAAAATAGCTTCTCCCCAGTGTCTTGGAACTCTCAGCTAATTTGTGTTTTGACAGCATTTCACACCCTCAAAAATAGAGCCCTTAGGCAACTGAGCTAAGGTGGGTGGAGTCAGTCAGACACTGCAGGGACCGTGCTGGCACCTCTCATCATCGGCCTCACTGAGATGGTGACAGAGTATATTACTCAAAGCCTTCCTGTGTATAGAAACTACTCAGCTGTGGTCACGGGTGAGGCCACTGACCAATTGCCAAGACAGAAGTAGAGGAGTGTGGGGCGAACGTTCAGATGTTCTTAATGGGAAAGGAATGGAGGGAATACAACTTAGAGGGAGCTTAGTCTCGCCCTGTGGGTCAGATTGTTCCACCGCAGGCATCTGGGATATCTTAGGGCACGTGAGCAGAGATGGGTACGGCTGTGGTCTGTAACGTACAGCGGGTTTGAAGAAGTAGGCGGTGGGTAGGGTAAACCCTCAGCTGTCCAGCTGTTCTGATGGAAGTAGGGAGTGTGTGCCAAGAGCTAATCTGTGCATGATCACTGCAGCATGCGTGTTTGTTAGATCGTGGCATGAACAGGTATGTTTTCTGGAAGCCCGGATCTTCATACTTGCTCTCTCATTTCAGGCTCTATGAGTGAAGTGCTGGCCTCCCTCCGGCAGGACAGGGCCTCTCTCCGGAAAGTAGAAACGCACACACTGCCCGGTCCCCGCACCTCAGTCAATGAACAAGTTCTGGCTGCCATCAGGCAGGGAGTGCAGCTGAAGAAAGTCCACACGGGCCCAGGTGTGGATCCCAGCAAGAAGAGCGGCAGTGACCTGGAGAGGAGCATCCGGGAAGCCCTGAAGAGAATCAAGAAAGTGTCCGCCGACTCAGAGGAGGACACTGATGAGCAGAGCCCTACCGAGTGGGACGACAGGCACTTCAGCTGACAGATGCAGGCAGGCCCAGAACCCCAGGTCAGCGAGGCATCCCTGAGAAGCTGCAACCCTGGGAGGACACTGAAGGTGTGCTGACTGACACATGACACCCACTGGTTGGTAGGCTGGACATGGGAACAGTACTTTGTCACTCTAGAGTCACCGTCTGATCCTGTGGGGACAGACCTATGGTACACACTAGACAGTGTACTCCAACTGTATGAACTGTTCATCAGACTTCAAGGCTTGAGTGTGAACATGATTTTGGCAATAATCAGAATAAATTATATATATCACAGAATTACCTTCAATATTTAAATTTTATTTTGTATATTGAACACAGGAACTCATAATAAACAATATTTATAGTGCATCTGTGTTATGAGGACATGATCTGTAATCCACTGTGAAAGCAAAGCTCTTCCTGCCTGGGGAGTTGAAAATGTCCCAAGATTTCAGTTGAGCAAGTGTTAAAGGCACTAACAGCATCGTTCACCTCAGGAGCTGGTGTTCCGAGAACATCTTCCCTCGTGCTAAGTCAGGGATGGAGAGGGACTGGGGACTGGTGTGCAGCAGCCTGGTCACTCTTCACGCTGCCTCACCTCCGTTCCTTTAACCTCTCACCCTAGTCCTCAATCCTGGATTTCTGCCACACTAAATGAACCCACATTTCTTGTTTCCAGAGACTTCCCATCTCTTTTCATTCCATCTGGCCAGTATCAGCCTGGGATGACTGGGAGAGGTCTGAACCCTTCAGCAGCTGCACTTGGACCTGTCTCTGTGGCCACTGTCAGCCTGCCGTGGGTCTGCCACCTGTCAGGAAGCCCTGGGCTCACACTGCCTCTGCACCTGGGTTCAGGGGTGTCTTTGGTTGCCTCAGGCCTCTTGCTCCTCTGGAATGAATTTGGTATTTGAAAACCTGGCCAAATCACAGCTTTGCAGGACTTGCTTGTCTTTCAGTTGTTTTTTTTTTGTTCCCATTCTGCACTGCAATTTCAGTGTCGGGAAGCTACAGCAGGTTTGGGTTCTCTCTCAGCTTGCTTTTACCAAAGGTTTTGAGAAGCTTTCAAAAAGTGACCCTTTTCACAAACAAGTTCTCCCAAAGTTCCCGACCCAGGGGTGTTTTTAGCATTGCAAACTTCTAGAACCTTCTCTCGCTCATTTCCCTTACCTGCCCTTCAGCCAAGCCAAGTGGTTTCCAAAGCACTGCTTCTTGATACACAAGGTGAGGGCCAGCCCTGCTGCCTGATACACTGACTGAAAGCTGGTTGTTGCCCCTGGGCAGCACCCTGCCCTACTGCAGGTTTTAGCCCAGTCACCACACTGCTTGCTTCTGTCCCCACAGTCTTGCTCTGAAGCTTAAGTTACTGGAATTGCTTAGTTGGTAGAGTGCTTGCCTAACATACATGAAGCTGAGTTTAATTTCTAGCATGGCATACAGCCAGGCTTCATGGTACATACCTGTTATTTTAGCACTCAAAGGGTCCAGAGTTCAACACCATCCTTGGCTATGTCGTAAGCCCTAGGCAAGCCTAGGACAGGCAAGACCCAGTCTCAAAGATGAGTGAATAGTCTAGTGGGGTGGTGTTTCCTACCCAGCTGGTTGGATTGGGGATGTGGAGTCTGGTTCTGGGGTGGCCATATACACTGGCAGCATCCTCTAAACTCTGCCGAGCCAACTGAGTATACAGGATCCACCCAGACCACGCAGGTAACCTCCCATAAGCCCATTTTGCCTTTTAATAGTCACAGGCTCCTCTTTGGGGGCCGTTGGTCTAAGGCAAAATAGGAGACAGGTTGCCAGGCAGTCCGCAGAGGCCTTACTCTAGGAAGACGTTCTGAAGTGGGCTGATAACCCAGAGGGCAGCTGTTCTGAGACTGTCCTTACAAGCACTAACACTTAAGGATGGCCCAGGGAGTAAGAGCACCTGTTGCAGATGACTCACAACCTGCTGTAAATCTAGCTCCGGGGGATCTGACACCCTCTTCTGGCTTCCATGGCCACTTGGTATGGACACGATGCACACAAGTTCACACAGGCACACATACAAACATACACATTAAAGTTTTAACATCAGGCCAGGTTAGATGGCTCAATGGATAAAGACACAAGCCACCAAGCTTGTCAACCTGAGTTCATCATGTGTGAGAACAAAGCTGGAAAAATGTACCCTGCAGGTTAGGGGTTCTGTTTGTCCTGTGCAAGTTAAGGTTTCTGTTTGTAGTTAAAAGGATGAGTGCCTGTGGTAAGTCCTTGCAAGTTAAGGTACCCGTTTCTTAAATCTGATCGAAACTGCATGTTTTTCAAGCTACACTAAACTTGCCACCCCACTTATATTATCTACATATTATGCACCTTGTTCCTTCCCTTTCATGTTATCGTCCCAGTGATGTGTAACAGCCAACTCTTGCCCCTGTGAACACCTTATCTCCCCTATAAAAAGGACCTCCAGAGGCGGGCAGGGGCTGCTCTCTCCAATCCTGATTTAGAGTGAGACAGAGGGCTGGCCAGTCTCACGTGGACCCCCAGATACATCTTGCTTTAACTGGACAGTCATGGATTCCTTCTTTTCTCCTCACACTCTTGGATTTAACATGGCAATAGGAAAGAACCAACTGCTGCAAGTTGTCCTCCGGCCTCCACATCCACCTCACAAAAACAGATAAAAAAAAAAAAAACAGAGGATTAATAATAAATAACTAACACCACCTACAAAAGTGACAGTACAGAGGTCAAGACCAGCCTGGGATTCTCAAAACTGTCTAAACAAAACAAAATCCTATTATGTATGGTAAGAGTTATTCAGAGGATGAGAAGCCCCTAGGAGTGGTTGGACTTCATGGGATCTTTAACCTGGGTCCACGGAGAGGCATGGGACTGGAACGGAGCATGTCAAGATCCGGATGAATAAAGGACACAGAAAATAGCAGCCAGGCCTCTCCAGCAGGAGCTTATGGGGTAGAAGAGCTCTAGAGCTGGGTCTGGAAGCCGATTTACTCAGGGTTTTGTAAGAAATCTCTGGCAAAACGTTGTGGAAGAGCAACCAGGAAATAGAGATTATGGATGAGGGGACCAGCAAGCGGGCAGGGATGGCTGAGTCACAGGTGGGAGAGAGAGATGTGCTAAGCACAGGCCTGCGTCTCTCAGGTGAAGCCCAGCAGATAACACCAGCAGGGCCAGCCTTGGAAGGCAGGTGGTCTGCATACAGAAGTGAGGTGGGGCAGTGTAAACACCCTCAAGGCAATATGCAAAGTACAGACAGGTATTTGGAAATTGCTTGGGGACACCTCCCCGCTGCCAGGAAGGAAAGACCTTAGGGTAAAATGACCTTGGACAGAACTTTGGAAACCCAATAAAAACAAACCAGAAGTTGTTAGAAGTCTGAGGCCAGATAAGACCAGGAAGGAGAAACAGTGCATCAGCTGACTATAAAGGCCTGCTGCTGTGTCTCAGCATACATGTGCTTCTTTCCGTGTGCCCTCACTCCCCAAGCCCTCCTCTGACTGTCAAGGACACATCTTGGGAGAAAGACCGAACCCAGAATTGCATGAGCCTGATGCAACAGGGCTTAAAATAGAAACTAAATGTAGGCACAACAGGTCATATGTCTTCCATTCCTGAGCTGAGGGCTGGGAGTTGCACCTCCCACACATTTGGGGAAAGGTGGTCCTGTGCCTGGCACAGACTCTGTTGTGTGCAGAGCCCGTTGAAATTCTTCTGGAAAGATCTGCTGTAGTAGGATGTATCCCTGAAATTGGCTTTTTTTTCTCCTGTATCCAGGCAACTGGCGTCACTGCCTCTCTTAGAAAGCTAGTCTCTCCACAAGAAAAATGTATACGCAGGGCGAGGAGTCCTGGTGTAGCAGAAACATAGCAAGCTGTGGGGTAACCATCCATCCCGTAAGCATCCCGATGTAAGAGGCTGCTCCCAAATTGGAAGTGAAAATGTTTACATGCTCAAAAGAACCTCCATTCTGCTCTCAAAGATAAGGAGCCTCGGCCCAGACTGGACCCCTTGGTCTACTCAGGAAGGGCATCTAGAGGATATCATGTGTTGACAAATCATCTTGAGGCACAAAGGTCTTCCCAAAGGTTTCTGTCAGCTTAAAAACACAGAGATTTCACTGAGCTGTGTATTTCTCTTCTTTTCTTTTCTTTTCTTTTTTTTTTTGGTTTTTCGAGACAGGGTTTCTCTGTGTAGCCCTGGCTGTCCTCTGTAGACCAGGCTGGCCTTGAACTCAGAAATCCACCTGCCTCTGCCTCCCAAGTGCTGGGATTAAAGGCGTGCGCCACCACTGCCCGGCGAGCTGTGTATTTCTACACAAACAACTCGATTACAACAAAGCCAGGTAAAACCAAGGGACACAAGTCTTTAGGAAAACAATTTTTCCTTAAATATGAAAGGGTCATTTTTCTACAGCAAACAGAAATACACAAGAAGTGTTAGGTACAAAAAAAAAAGGACAGACATACAGTGAGAATGGGAACAAGCCTTTCTTAGTCTTTAATGAATTAAGAAAATAAAATTTAAAGGTACATAATAGTATATTTAGTAAGGTCAAATTAATATACATAGATCAAATATTGTTGCTTTCAAAGAATATACCTTTTCCAACTTCCTGGGTATCTTATTAAAACTAAAAATTTATTAGGTCTCAACAAAATGTTAATGAACTCCAAAAATGCACAAATTGTACAGGCCGTACCCTCCTTGACAACAAGGAAATAAAGCAGACTCTGTAACAAACTTTTAAAACAACGGCAACAAAGACAAATTATCGGGAAATCTAAAAGTAAAAGATAAATTCCAGTCTGAAGTGATAAGTTATTTATAACACTCACATCATACATAAACATTTATAAGATACAGATTTATTCAGAGGAAAGGTCACAGGAGCTACTGTGTCCTTCCCTGGGTAAGAAGTCAAGATGGCCTTTAACTTGAAAAGCTGGAAAAATACCAAGGGAAAAAAAACAATCATAAAATGATAAAACTGGAGATATACATATAAATTCCAAAGCTGAGATTTTGAAAAGATGAATAAAAATTGACTAATTATTGACAAACTAATCAGAATAAAAACAGGAAGCCGAGACATACAGCACTAAGGGTAAAATAGTACAATCCTATGTTAACAGAGTCCGAAAATAAAGACAATCATCATTTAGTAAAAGTTAAATTGTCAAAAATCTTACAGAATAAGAAGAAACTTTGAAGAGACCAATGAATATGGAAAATGTTTTAAAATTATCAAAGGATTATTTCTTTAAAAGGCACTAGACTTGAACAGTTTTATACAGGTTATAAAAACTTCAAAGAGCAAGGAGTTCTAAATATTATTTGAACTATTCTAGGGCATAGAAAAAGAGATAGAAAGTGGCCCAAGATATATTTTAAAGGAAGTTCACATAAAAACACCTGACAAAGACAGCAGAAAAATCACAATTACTCATCTTATTAATAAGATATGAAATTCCAAAATAAAAGGAACCACTGAAATCAAGAAGAGTCTTTTCTCATTGTAAAGCTCTTAATTTTATTATACAATAGGTAACGTTTGTAGAAAAATCTGAAAGCACAAATAAGGCAAAGTAAAAATGTACCAAAGACCAACCAATCCTGAGTAACCACTGTTAACTTCAAAAGGAGATGTATATTAAAACAGTAACGTACCGTGACTACATCAAGGTTTTGGAGAAACAGAGGGCTTAGCTACGACGACTCATCTTAGGTCATGACAGAGAAAAATCATCTGAGCAGCTTGACAGATGTTAAAAATTCATTTCCTAAAATCCCAATACCCCTTACTTATAAAATTGTCAGCAAACTAGAGACACGAGATTATGACTGGAATATACAACCTAGAGTCACATGCATACTTCTCTAAAGACCCTAAAAATATCCTCACCAAGGGGAAGGTATGTGGAGACGCATGTTCAAGACTCTAGCATAATCATAGACAACTCTGTCACTGTTCCAGAGGGGCTGGTCAGTGTGAGAAGGCAAGAAAGCAAAAAATTGGGACATAATATTATCATCACTAATCATGGCTATCGCCTACAAGGAAGACAAATGAAACTAAAACCAAAAAGATTAGGATAAAATGGATCAGTGACTGGCTGGACAGGGATGAAATGGACTTGTTTGCAGACACACTCTTCTATGCAGATAAAAATGAGGTAGATCAATCAGTCGATGCTTCCTGATGGTCACTGACGGTCAAGATCTTCTCCAAGGAAAGGATGCACATAGGGGAGGGGCTGTATCAGCTGTCGGGATGATAAAACGTGTGTGTGTGTGTGTGTGTGTGTGTGTGTGTGAGAGAGAGAGAGAGAGAGAGAGAGAGAGAGAACTGACCTTTACATAACTGAGTGTCTTAGATCAGAGGGAATTGTAATTATAGGAGATTTTGATTTTCTACAGGTTTTAATATCTAAATTTGTGTAACGTTTATTTGCTGTCCTCAAGTAGGGGAAATCTAAGGGGAAGGATTTTCATTAACAAAGCAGTGTTACACCCATATAACAGTAAGCTGTTGGAAAAGATCTCATTTACAGCAATAACCACAAGGAAAAAAATTACCTTTATAAAAAATAGACTGAACATTATAAATTTAGTGAAATGAAAGAGTTTATAAAGACGTTACTTCTCCTGTAAGGTAGAAATATTATATCATCTAATTTCCAATGATTCCAAAATTTACAAAATGGCCCCTGAATTTCTTTTGAAAATATTAGAATATAAAATAGACTAGGAAATTTAAAAAAAAAATCATTCGTGGGGATTTTAAACCTAAAGTTAGGATTACCAAACAGTATAGTCCCAGCACTAGAATATACAGACAGGTAAGTACTCACAGCGTGCTCACAGCCCCTAAAAGGCTGGGTACATAAAATGCAATTTGATATCAGTAGAGAAAGGGTCATTTTTCATCAAAACAGTGTTGGTGCAATTTAGAAATAAATTGGGAATAGAATAAAAGGCTAATTTTGTTTTATTTTGTTTTGGAATCAGGGTCTCACTATGCTACCCTGGCTGGCCTGGGACCTACTGTAGACCAGGCTAGCCTCAGACTCAGAGATCTGCCTGCCTCTGCTTCCTTTGTACTGGGATTAAAGGTGTGCACCACAATTGGCTGGTTTTTGTTTTGTCTTGTTGTGTGTGTATGTGTGTGTATGTGTGTGTGTATGTGTGAGTTTTTTTGTTTTTGTTTTTAGACAGGATCTCTGTAGTCCAGGCTAGCTCTTAAACTGATCGTCCTGCCTCCACTTCCAACTACTGGGATTATAAGAGACCCACCATGCCTGGCTGAGATCAGAGATTCCACAGCTGAAAGGGGGTTAAGGAATGTGTAAGAGCAGTACAGTAATGAACAGAGTAGGCTGGGATTAGAGTCAGAAGAACTTTTACAGTCGTGACAGCAAAGGACTAACTGTAAAGGAAAAGACTAAAAAGGTTTCTTCTTAATGTGTAAGCATTTCTCTAAAAGCCATGATACAACTTTAAGTTTTTAAATATTTGTGAAAAACCTTTGACATCAATTAGACCACTGGATGTGGTGGAGCAAGCCTATATAATTCCAGTTCTTGGAAGGCTGAGGCAGGAGGATTGCCACAAATTTAAGGCTATTGTGGTCTACACAGACAGTTCCAGATTAGTCACAATTATATGGTTGAGACCTTGTTTCAAAAAAATAAAAATAGAAAGCAAACAGAGGGGCCGAATGCGGGAGAGATGGCTCAGTGGTTACAAGCATTAGCTATGCTTTCAGAGGACCTGGGTTTGACTTCCAGCACCCACATGGCAGTTCACAACCTTCTATAACTCCAGTTCCAGGGGATCTGACGCTCTCTCTTCTGGTCTCCTTGAATATCAGGCACACAAGTAGTACACATATACTTAAAAAAAAAAAAAAAAGGAATGAATGAGATCAGTAAAGGCCTTATAAGGAAGCAGGTCTGAAGTCAGGCGGTGGCATGCACCTTTGATCCCAGCACTTGGGAGGCAGAGGCGGGCAGGTCTCATTTGCTAACGAGGATCATATTTTAATAAAAACACAAATGTGACTTTCTTAGCTTCTGCCTCCATGATAATGACAGAGCTACAGAGGGAGCGGGGTGCTCACAGACGCTGTGAGCAAAGGTATAGTGGGGGGGGGCATATTTCTGAAAGGTAATTTGAAGTGCTTTGTTTAAAATCCTAAAAACATGCATGCCTCCTTTCTTATTAGTTAAAATAGGGCTATGTTATGCTGCAGTAAAGTATCAACCCTGAAATCCCAGTGGTGAAACCCATAAGGTCTATCTCTATGCATGCCACGTGTCTGTGTTGATAGTGGGTAGGGTAGGGTGAGAGGACCTGTCCTTACAGTTACTTAAGGACCTAGGCTGGGAGAAGCCCTAACCCTGGGATGTTACCGTTTGCTAAGGCAAAGGATCAGAGACACCGGAGTCATGCATGGAGCACTCCACAGTTCCAGCTAGAGTTTCAGATACTGCATCTGCTCACATCATTGACCAGAATTATTCACAGGGCCCTGAATAGCTGACCACCAAAGGGCTGGGGAGTGGAGTCTCTCACATGTTTAGGAAGGAAAGGAACCAAGGTTTGGAGATCAGAAAAGGCTAATATTAGAAATTTATTCTAAGCAAATATTCTAAACGGTTTACAAAGATGTCAGAACAATGTTACTGTGTCCCAACTTCAAGAGTAGAAAACTGGAAACAGCTTAAAGATCCAAGGAATGACCTAGACAGCTGTTAAAAAGTAGTAGTTACATACTTACCAAGAGGGAAATACATTTGCGATACAGTGTAAAAGGGGACAAGTGAGTTATTAGAAGAGTGTGCATGAGACCAGCAGAGTTCATGGAAAAGGAACAAAAGCAGCTGTGTTAGGATGCTAAAGAGCCTCACTGGTCGACAGTGGTACAATCGGATGGAGATGCTGAAGAGCCACACAGGATAACGGTGTTACAATCGGATGGGGATGCTGAAGAGCCACACAGGATAACAGTGTTACAATCGGATGGAGATGCTGAAGAAGCCACACTGGTTAACAGTGGTTACAATCAGACGGTGGAACAATAGGTGATTTCTTTTTGTTCCTTTTATCTTTAGTTTCATTTTTTTAAAAAAGAATTATCTATTACTTATATTCCGAAAAAAGCATTTAAAAAGAAAAAAATGACTCATGAAATAATTTGCTTATCCAATCCATACTTAGCATTAAATTCTTGTGGAGATGTAAGAAACGACTTCTGCTGTCACGTCATGAGACACTGCACAACGGAACGACAGTCAGGCTTTCCTATCAAAAGTGTTACAGGATGGAGAGACATCAATGAGTCCCCAACAATTCTGAGGCATAGTCCTGCTGATCTCCTGACACAGTGGACAAACCTGTACTCTGCTGTGGTCCATGTGGGCCTCTGCAGGGGTCCCTGCAGCCCAGAGGCCACTTGGAAACAAGTGCTACACTGTCAGAGAGAACTGTACAATTTCACACAACACTGAAGCCCCACAGTCTCATAAGAGGATTCCAGAACATTCACCATCACTATCAGAAATATTCAGGCTCCTCCTGGTTATGGAGTTACAGTCGAATTCCTCCTAATTGTGTCTCTGGCTTTCCCTAATGCTCTCTCCCCCAATGCCCGCACCCACACCCACACACACACACACACACCCATGAACATTTCATACAGCTCAAAAATTCCTACCAAAGTCACCTTCTTGCCAGGCTTGTTTTTAAAGGGGGATTTATATTCTTTAGAAAGGTGTAAGAAAAAGACACATAAACAACTCACATTTCTATTTAGGGATCCACCTCCATGCCGTCACACCCACTGTCCCCAGAATATAGTCTATTTCTTTGGGGGGGGGGGAAAGCCATGTACTCAGAAGTCATGGTCTATTTAAATCAAGCCTATCATTCAAGATGTGTATGGACATTGAATTGAAAGCTTCTGGTTAATGTCGCAAATGCTTCAAAATCCAGTGATGTTCCGAAGAATCAACCGAGTGTAACGTCTAGTGACCCTCGTCAGCTATCAGCAAAGAGCAGTGGTTGGTGCTCCCTGAAGGGCAGCTGGAGCTCCTATCAGACTGCCCTGTTTCCAAGCATGCACCTGGCTACACGTGAGTCTAAGTTGGGTCTCATTCACAGTTGCCCCTGGTGTCTGCAGAAGAGGAGTCTTGTCTATAGAAAGAGCCCCTGCAAAATGGGCTAGCTCAAGATGCTTCTGGGCTGCATGTGAGCCATCACACACATCAAATCCAGTACATGTACCTGCCCATCACGCTGCTTAAGGCTGTGGCTGTGGACCAGGCAGGCTGGAGAGCAGCTCCCCCCTGTGGACAGCCTGTCATGCATACAAACTGTTCTACACACTGGATGAGTCTACACCTCCCCAGCTGTGGCTCATCTGAACCAGCCATCTCTGGGCCTGTCCCTGTTTATGTCTCTGCCATCGGTGGCCTTTCCCCCTCCTCTTTAAAAAGACAAGTGTACCTCCATTGAAGCCATCAGCAAAGAATTCAAAGCCAGACAGTGTTCCACCAAACTGGTCCCTCTAAGCACAGAGACCATTGAAGAGATTCCTACAGAGCAGAATCATTTGGACCTTATTATGTATGGTGAGCAATTCTGCCTCATCCCTGTCGGCTGCACTTTGCTGTGGACACACACTGAAATTAATATAGTTACAACATGCTTTATTTTTTATCTTTTTTTTTTTTTTTTTTTTTCGAGACAGGGTTTCTCTGTATGGCCCTGGCTGTCCTGGAACTCACTCTGTAGAGCAGGCTGGCCTCCAACTCAGAAATCCACCTGCCTCTGCCTCCCAAGTGCTGGGATTAAAGGTGTGTGCCACCACTGCCCAGCTCAACATGTTTTCAATATGGCAGAGGATTATTTCTTCTTGGTATCTAAGGGACACCAAAGGAAGAGTGACACTATGGCTCATAGGAGAACAGTGAGTGGATCAAAGTCTAGGAGACCCCAGAGCCCACACTACTGGTCACAGCTGGGTTACTCTGGGCATGCTACTCTGCCTCCACTTCCTGTTGATAACCTCTGCCAAGTTCTCTCATCCAATTAAGGTCTAAAATGACAGCTCTTGGGGAGATGCAACGGAAGGAGATGATCAGAGGCATAGCACGGGCCGTTTCTTCTCTCCCAATCCTTCCCTCCGGTGGTCTCTAGGCACCAGAAGCATGGCCTCTGCCCCACCCCAGACCATGTCAGAAATGCATGAGGATCACGCCTAAAGGGTTCTGAGGTTTTCTTGGCCTCCTTTAGGATCCATGTGGATGGCTGCAGAAGGCAAGCTAAGCAAGGTGCAGACTGCTAGTCTGGGAGATGCCAAGGCCAGATCTCACCTGACACCAGGCTCTGCAGGCAGCACTCGGTGGCCATAACTGTTGGGAGGAAAACAGCTCACACCCATCTGCACAGGGTTTGAGGCCACAACAACAGTCTTAAGACTTGACTAGACGTCATAAAAAATGGAGGTATGTTCACCAGTGTGAGTGGATACGGAACAATATCAGTGGGTCGTTTGTTCCATACAGAGTCTGCCCTTTACAATGCCAGAGGCTGCAGACAGGGTCAGCCTATTGTTGACCTTCCAGGCTCTTCCTGGGCCATGACTGTTCTTAAAAAGAAAGCAAATGAAGAATCATGAGGTCTTTAGAGGAAGCAGAGGAAAGGGAGGTTCACTGCTTGTTTCAGGCTTTAGCTGAAACAAGGAGCCCAAATCACTCTTCAGAGGAGTCTGTAGTCTCTTAGGCTCAGGGGTCCTGGCAGTTTACGGGCTGCTTGAGTCTAAAAGAACAAAAACTCTACTTACCCCACCTACTGGCTACGTGAAGCTTGCCAAACCCTCCAGTGGCTAACAACAGGGATCATGGATCTCAACCTTACAGCCAGCCCACTGAGCTAGTAACTTCTAGAACTTTTTATACTTCCTTCTTTTTTTTTTTTTTTTTTTTGAGACAGGGTTTCTCTGTGTAGTCCTGGCTCTCCTGGAACTCACTCTGTAGACCAGGCTGGCCTCGAACTCAGAAATCCACCTGCCTCTGCCTCCCAAGTGCTGCGATTAAAGGTGTGTGCCACCACTGCTCTGCTGTACACTTCCAATTCAGTAGCTTTAGCAAGTGTCCTCATATGATCATGTCACTAGGTCATATACTCCAGCCAGCCAAGAGAGGTCCTTCTACAAGATTATGTCTCCTGCAGATAGAGGCTCATCTGAAGCCTGAGCTGAGGGTTCCCGTGTCCACTGCTCTTGGGAGCCATGAGCCCAGGCTGCTGGCAGACAAAGGGGCCAGGATGGCCTAAGAAGAGCTCCCCTTAGTCCATGCTGGGTCACGGCTAACCCAGTCTATGTTCTCTTGGTGCACCAGTAGCAGCTGCTACTGACTGGAGAAGTACTGGGAACGGTGAGGGAGGGCAGGACTGGCAGCACTCTGGGCTGAATTACATCCGAAGTGCCCACTCTGTTGCATAAAACATCCCAACTTGATGATGTCACCTCTTAACACACACCAGCCTTCCATATCGCCAGCCCTCCTTCCTTTCTTATCCCAATTGAGGTCCTTGCTCAGAGTGACTCATCAGCCACTGCAAGGGAAGATGAGGACTCGGAAGTCACCTGGGTCTCAAATATGCTGACCCTGGCCCCTTCCTCAGGCTCTCTTCTTATTCAAGAGGAAGAATTTCTGATCCCAAGTGGACACATCTGGAGGGTTCTTAGAGAGGTAGAGAACCAATGTTTTCCTTGCCCAGGGCATTTAGAAGTGTTGGGGGTCGGGCCTAACACATTTTGCCTCCTGTGTGCTGTTTCTCCTAAGGAGGAATGCCTGCCTGTGAACCTGGATGTCCAATGGCCCCACTAAGAAGCTCTCCGTGAGCAGAGAGATTTTTGGCTGCAGGCCCTTCCTTAGCGAGAACTGGGAAAGGAAAGGCAGACCTGGGAGGAGCATCTTTGTCACTAAGGCTAAGGGCTGCCACCCGAGGGGCTCTCACCCTCATGGGCTGTAGGATGGCTTTGCTATTGTTCAAATCTATTACGGGGAGCCCAGCCTATCTTCTAAGCCCAGGTTAGCTCTTATGCCATGTTCTCCCAGTATCCAGAAAGCCTCTGACTACAGGCCCTCTGCCTAGAAGAGAAGGTGGCCCCAAAAGCAATGTCCTCCAGAGGGATCGTGGCTGGGGTCCCTTCAAGAGGGCCTCAGAGTAGCCTATAATAATTAATTACCTTGCCTCAGTGCCAAATCTAGGTTTGAGTACAGTAAACTGCATTCATTTCTGATAATTACTTCAGCACGACAAAGATGATGTGTTGTTCAACAAAGGGTCTGAACTCTGTTGTGGGGTTTGATTAAAACACTAAATTCTGTTTATATGTTTAATTGAACGAGTGTTTATTAAGCACCTATTATGTGCCCAGACTGTGCTAGACACCCTCCCTGCATTCTGTTCCCACAGCTTAGGCATCTGCTCTGAAATTAAAAAACAAAAACAAACAAAACAAAAAAGGACATTGTTGCAATCATAACAAATCAGGGGAGGATGGGTCATAGTAGGTACAAGTAATACCCTGTCAATCTGCACACCCCAAAACTTCTGGTTTATCTTCCCTCTGGATAAGTATCCACTAAGTGACTCCTTTCAGGTAGGTATGTCTGACCTACAGCCCAAAGGCCACGTGCAGCCAAGGGTAACTGTGAACGTGCTCCAACCCAAAATTGTATATTTACTTAAAACACTAAGGTGTTTTTTTTTTTTTTGGACAATTATTTCTTTTGGGGTAAGTCAATTGTGCAGGTTTTGAGTGTGAACTCTGTGGATGACGATGTCATATCACAACTTCAAAAGGTTAGCTACATCTGCTAAAGCAACAAAATGCATACTGGGAAAAGATGCTCCCTCCATGTGCCCGTCATACTGAATCTGCTGGGGAGTTACACACACTGAGTGTGCATAGCCGAAGGCCCCCAAAGGCCTGTTGTAAAGGATAATGAAACTTGGATTAGAAAATACTTCCCCGCCCCCATCCCCAGTTCATAGGGTTGCAACAGCCCTTAAGGGAAGATCTAAACATCCCGGCCCTGACTGCGTAAACGGCTAAGGTAGACCAAGTTCTGGATTCCTGAGTCAGAAGCTTCCAGTTGTCCACGACCTCACAAAGCCAGAGAAGCAAGAGATTTCCTATTCTGGAGGAGTGAGTGGACGGCACAACTGGTCTGGAGACAGAAACGCACCTGCATTTACAGAAGCAAATGGAGAATGTCCTACGCCTACTTCACCTCTCACACACACTGGCGATCGGCTCGCCGTCTAGGCTCCGCCCCGCCCTAGTTATCTGTGCCTAACTTGGAGAGTCCCCGGCGGAAGTCATGGAGGTCGTCGATCTTTCCATCCAGCACCTCGAGGAAGTTCTTCAACTCCCCCTTCAGGTGGCGCTGCCGGTATTTACTCTCCTCGATGTCTGTCTTTAGAGACCGCACTTTGTCTTCCAAGTTTTGATTGTCTCTTTCTGCCGCCTGATGAGACAAAAAGGGAAGGGTCTAGAAGGCCGTGACTGAGGGAGCCTGACCAAACGCTTACCACTCAAGTCAGAAAGGAGACCATCTGGTGGTTTTCCTAAAGAATGATTAGAAGGCCTGGATACCCTCAAGCAGCAACCAGAAATGCAGAATGCAGAGTCCTGCTCAAGGGGGCTTCACAGAGGTTCCAATAGAGAACCAGACATCAGAGGCCCTGTCCTTTCATTTGTATCCTACCAAAGCCAGAACAGATGGACAGTGAACGTGGCTTGCTTTCTTAACTTCTAGCTGACCTCTCGTCCTTTGTGAGGGAGGACTTTTAATGCCGTGGAAGAGCTTTTGTTCTGTGGTACTAAACTAGGACTTTCTTGAACACGTGCCCGGAAACTGGTTATCAATGCAGTCCTGGGGTTGTGTAATTCAATAAAGTGCTCCTTGTGTAGGTCAAGAGGACTGGAGTGAAGAAACCACTGGGGGAGAAGAAAACCCCTCGTGTTGTAGATCCGGGAGCTGATGGTAGTGAGAAAGGTCAGTGTAGGGTCAGTACCCAAAGGCAAGAGCTGCGAAGAGGCCAAGGTGGATTTGTACCGACCCCGCCCACACACATGGACCACTCCCACGCCATTCCTTACTGGCTGTGGTTCACCCGGGCCACTCCCACGCCCTTCCTTACTGGCTATGGTTCACCCGGGCCACTCCCACACCCCTCCTTACTGGCTGTAGTTCACCCGGGCCACTCCCACACCCCTCCTTACTGGCTGTAGTTCACCTGGGCCACTCCCATACCCTTCCTTACTGGCTGTAGTTCACCCAGGCCACTCCCATGCCCTTCCTTACTGGCTATGGTTCACCTGGGCCACTCCCACACCCTTCCTTACTGGCTGTGGTTCACCCGGGCCACTCCCACGCCCTTC
>NW_021620849.1:3951272-3980245 GCF_004785775.1 Grammomys surdaster
TGGTTCACCCGGGCCACTCCCACGCCCTTCCTTACTGGCTGTGGTTCTGCAGCGCTTTCATGTGAGAAACTATCACCCACACTGGCTGTGCGCAAGAACCTTTGTGTACACTGCTGAGGCAGCCCCCCCACCCCCCGGGGGTGGTGCTCTTGACACGCCATCACTAGCAGTTTGGAAGCAGAAACTCACCCTTGACCATCCTCGGTGTAACCATGAGAACGGAGGAGTTAGGGCCATGCCAATCACCTGAGGACCAATGTACACCCTTACCTCTAACTTCTCAGAGACATATTCACACTCGGACATGAGCTGAGGTATGATTTCACTTTGTTTTCGGAGATCCTTCAACTCCTAAGGGAGACAGACATTTTTAAAGACACACACACAGAGACAGATAGAGACAGAGACAGAGACAGAGAAAGGGGGGAGGGAGAGAGGGATGGAGGGGTCTTAAAGCATACTCTTGAAAATTGCCTTGTAACTTGTGCACACACTAGTGGGTGCTGCTGCTCTGGGACCCTGTCTTGCTCACTTGAATACTAATGGAGGGATGCTATTCTGGAAGCACCACATGACTGCGGGTGAATGCAGTATATGACACATCAGCACGTGAAATCTGTATACACTGTAAAGCGGCATGTGTTTTTACAATTGCTCTTTGCAGTGGTAAAAACTGAGGCTTAGGGTGGTTTCGTTGACTTTCCCATGTCTCAGCCAGTGCTGTGCGCTTAACTTCCGTCTCCCAGATAGAAGTGACTGTGAGAACAGAAAGTCTGGTTGCATGACCCTGACAACGGAGGCAGAACTCCGCTTCTGTTGGCCGGTGATCTGGGAGAGTGACTGGGGCTTTTGGGAAATCTTTTCTTTTTCCCAGGTAGCACCTCATATATCCTAGGGTGGCCTTAATGAAGATGGCCTTAGAACTCCTGATCCTCCTGCCTCTATGACTATAGATCTGTGCCACCATGGTGGTTCACACCATCCTGGGGATCAAACCTCAGGGGTTCATGAACACTAGGCAAGCCCTCCACTTACTGAGCTACACTGTCACCCTCGGTTCACTCTGGATGTCATAAATAGAAGGCTGCAAGCAGCCTGTGAGGCTCTGGCTCTCGGGGGAAGCTGAACCGTGGTACAAGCACTGATTCTCCATTCTGGGATCCAGGCAGTTGCTGGAGTCCTGGGTCCCCTGCCCTGCTTTGAACAGAGGTCACAAAGGTCGCCATGCTAGGCCAGGGACACCCAGGGCCCTGCTCAGAGCACTTTACTCACCATCTCCTTCTCTCGGACCTCTGACTCCAGCTCCTCGATCCTTCTCTTCAGCTGGGTGTTCTTCTCCTTCTCCCTGTTTATCTCACCGCACTGTTCTTCCAGCTCCTCAATCTTAAAGAACGGGACAGTTAAGGCGAGCTTGCCATGATGACTTTTATGCTTCCTTTTCAAATAAGCCATAAAAGACAGCCCTCTATAGGTACCATGCAGCTCCCCTGTGCTGTCTGCCCCCGATTGCTGGAGATGCACTACTTAATCCCAGTAGGGCTGGTAAGTCATAAAGCCCAGCCTGTGTGCTAGTCTTCTGGACTTTTCTTGTGGCCACATCCAGAAGCGTAGACTTGCTTTAAATATCATCACAGGCCAGATGTCCTCTAAATTGATCTGTTTTTCCCAAGAATGGTTTTTGTATCATTTTAACCATGTCCTGAATTACCTGGTTTCATCTCAAGGGTTTCAGATGGCCAAGAAGAGAGTTTGGCAGTGCTACTGGACAGGTGCTACCAAACAGAAATCAAAGATATCTCAGTGACCTACTAGCAAGTAACCCCCACACGGAGGGGTCCTGGCTGGGGAGCAGTGAGTGTCTGAACCCAGGACTGCATCTTTTCCTGGGTCTGACCCAGGAAAGATATGGAACAGAGCCTTTGTATCCTGACACCGTCATCAGCTGCTCAGCATTTCTTGGAAACCAAAATGTGTGTGCAGAGTGGAGGGCGGGAGTGGAGCCACTAAACCATCCAAAAGCGGACGCACTGCACTGCCACACTCAGATGATGCCAGTCTCTGACATAAGGCTTTTCTCTGTAGCTGCACCAACCCCAAGATCCAAATCATCAGTTTCAGCTGACACTGAGTCCCAGCCAACACCTCCAGCCTGAGACTCAAGCATTGGAAGAGTTTCCTCTGAGAGAGGCCCACCTCAGCACTGCCTTTGGCTAACACTCAGACCAGAGGGAGAAATCCCATCCTTTGCTTGAAAAGGAGGAGCAGTCGATCCCTCCGGCAGGCAGGATCAGCCAGGGCTCAGACAGGAACATGCAGACTCAGCAGCTGGCCTGGTGCCCTGGCTGTCAGCACATTCAGCACAGGGATGGAAAATAAAAATGACAAGAGGCATCTCTGTGGGCAGTTAGCGCCCAAGGAAGGTGGTGACGTGGGCCTCCACCACAGTGGCTGGCTCTGCCCGGGCCAGTCAGGACAAGTGATACATGTGGGTCAAGAAACAAGTCCCCCGAGATCCTACACTTACGGAGCGTTCTCTGAAGCGCTGTGTGCTCACACTCAGAGGTTACTGGGCTCACACATCATAGTCTAAACAGAAACCTGAGGACATCTACTCAGGCATCCTTGAGGATCTCACAGGACCATCTCAATGCTTTGCAGAGCAGAGCAGATGAGACACTAGAGCTGGCCACAGGGGAAATCTGAATAAAAGCTAAACTCTCAGTGATCAAAGAAGGACAACAGAGAGTGTCACCCAGCAGTTGGCACCCACGTTTCTCCTCTCTAAAGATATTACTCTTTTGGCTTCCAAATTTACATTTTTAGAAATAATGATTTGGCTAAGAGCGGGTCTCTGGAAATATACACCACACTTCCTGGACCAATTTCTCATTTGTCCTTGGGTTCCCTTCCCTCTACTGGAAAGCCCAAGCCACAGAGATGCTGTGGGAAGCCCACCTCTAACGGAAGGCCAGCCTAGCGTAGGTATAGAGGAACCCTTGACAGGGATGTCTGGCTCACTTATCTTTTCCTTAGCAACAGGAATTCAAAGTCAGTAATTTCCATGATTGAAGTCCTACTAAGAAAGGCGAGAAGAGCCAGCGATGGTGGCGCACGCCTTTAATCCCAGCACTCGGGAGGTAGAGGCAGGCGGATTTCTGAGTTCGAGGCCAGCCTGGTCTACAGAGTGAGTTCCAGGACAGCCAGGGCTACACAGAGAAACCCTGTCTCGAAAAACCAAAAAACAAACAAAACAAAACAAAACAAAAAAAAGAAAGGCGAGAAGACGGGGTGTTGAAGGAGATAAAAATGTTTCTCTCCTGCCTGCAGGGTGAAGGCGGAGAGGGGGAAAGAGCTTCCAGTGGCCCAGCTCTGCCCGCTCTGGCCGGCCTTCTGTGCTGCCGGCTGCTGAAGCCCACCTTGCTGCGGAGCCTGTCATTCTCATCTCGGCAGATGGAGAACTGTCGCTTCCACTGCTCTACACTGGCCGCCGACTCCTGCAGCGCCGTGGTCAGCCGGGCGTTGCTCTCCCGCAGGGTCTGCAGTTCCATCTCCCACTTCTTCACATTGGCAGCACTGGAAGGGTGAACCGGGGTAGTGACAGAGATCAGGAGTGATGTCCATCCCATCACACTGGTGGCACCTCCATCTGCTGAGGAGTGGGAAGCTGGCTACCCCTTGGCCCACCCACGAGGGAAGCTCAGACTCTTGTCTACCAGTCAGTCAGCTGCCGGGAGGGACTGGAGTCTCTCCGGTGTGAACATGTCAGTTCACCCACTTCTTTTCTTTAAAAGTTGGCTTAGAAGAGGGGCTGGGATAGAGCCGTTCTTAAGAGCTCACACTGCATCCTGTCTCAGCTTTGACTTTTGACTTTGTGCTCAGTGAGGAAGACATTTCAAACCGAAGGAGCTAGGCTTCCCTCGGTTATTACTGCCCTTACCCCTCTCCTTGTTTTCGAGCCAGATAGTCGCAGCACTTAAGTGACCTGAGCTGACAGACCAGAGCTGGACAGGACAAACCCAAGGGAAGTTCTACTGACAGGCAGAGCTCAGTCCTAAGGGGCTTGTTGCAGGGACACGAGGACCTGAGTTTGACTTATAGCACTGATGTAAACAGGGGCAGTAATTTACTGATGTAAATCCAGGGGCAGTAGTGCGGGCTTGTGACCCCTGTGCTGGGAGGCAGAGGCAGGAGGATCTCTGTAAGTTACAACCAAGGTTTCTGGGAGACCCTGTCTAAAATAAAACAACAAAAAGAGGTGAAAGATGGGTCACTGGATAAGAATGGTTGTCATGAAAGCAAGGGGTCAGAATTCAAATCCCCAGCAACCACGTAAAAGCTGGGCATGGCCACATGCACCTGTAACTTCAGCTCTGAGGGGCAGAGGCAGATAGACTACAGAGACTGACGCAGTGTCAGCCCAGAAAAATGGTGAGCTTCAGGTTCAGCAAGAAATGGAGACTTAAAAAATCAGGTGAAAAGGGACAGAAACACCGACCTCTCCCTCTGGTTTCTGTACATGTATGTAGGTGCATGCACCCACACACATGCACACACACACACACACACACACACACACACATGTGCCATACACAAAAAATTTTCCCCAAAGAAAAGGAGCGTCCTTTTTCTAAAGACTTAAAGAAAAAAATTAAATATATACTACTATCTGTGAACAATATGTTATCTTTCTACCAACAGCCTCCTGAATCTATAAGTGACCAGGAACTGTGTGCTTTCAGTTTTAAATGCCACATACTGAATTAAAAAAAGAAAAACCAGTAAGATGTTTTTATCTGATGACTTTCAGAGGAGACGACAGAGAATTAAGCTGATCTAGGGAAGTGGCTTCACGGCTTTTCCCCGACTCACTTTCAATGGATTCAGATTTGAAAACATTTATTTTTAGGGTTGGAATATTTTCATCAGGGCATCCCACTGTGAGTTTTAAACAGCCAAAAATAGTCCTCACAATCACCTGCCAAGAGAAGAGAGTGGTCAGTTTTGACTCTGAAGCATCTAGAAAACAGTCAGCATCCAGATGCAGAAGGCGGGACCTAAAAGCCTCTTGTGCTTTCTGGAATTTCTAGGTCAGATCACAGGAATCAAGTTCCATACAGCAGCCAGGATGCTGAGCTGGGGCAGTGAATGGCAGCTCTTTGGAGGTGCAGGGGGCTCCAACTGAGGCTGTGTCTGGCTGAAGAGACCGTATCCACACATGTGAACAAAGGAGGCCGTGCAGGGAGATGGGAGGGCTTGCGTTTAGCTGTGTGACCTTGGGCAGGCAGAGAGTCACTTCACTAACTGGGCCTAGTGTCAATAGTTCAGTAGGAAAATCCAGACAGGATGGGCCTGAAGGTGATACGGCTCTTCCATGGGGAAGTCTGGTGAGAGAATCATCCTAGCTTGGAAGAGGAGACTGAGGGCATCTGGCTGAAGGCCCAGAAACAGAGAATAGCTTGTGTTATCATTTAAAAATTAAGTCTTCTTGATATCACAGAACCACACAGAAGAAACCAGTATCTTGCAAACGACACAGCTCCTTACAACCTCCAGTTAAAGGTCACCTGTGTCTGAGGTAAAGGACTGCTGACTCTGAGCACCACATACTGTATTTACTGGATGTCACACTGTACATAATAGGTATGTAGAACTGTGTGTTAACTATACATATTCTCAAAGATTTGTGTATTTGTATGTGTACACATGCATGCATATGAGCCCATATGCGTGCACACATGCATGTGTATGATACATGTGCTGGTGCTCTCAGAGGCCAAAGAATGCTGGATCCCCTGCAGCTGAAATTACAGGCAATTGTGAGCCACCCAGTATGGGTTTTGGCAGTGGAACTTGGTCTTTGTAACATCAGCAAGCACTCTTAACTGTTGAGTCACCTCTCTGGTCTCTATAAATTTTGTCCCTCTTTTATCCCCATAGAAATTATTAAAGGCAAGAAATATGTTATATGTTAAATTATTTATCTGTGACCCTCAAAAATCACTTTAGAGTGATGCATGCTTACAACCCCAGACTTGTGACTCAAGGCAGGAAGACTCAGAGTTCAAAGCTATGCTCAGATACAGAGTGAGCTGCAGGCTTGCCCATGAGCTGCAGGCTTGCCCATGAGCTGCAGGCTTGCCCATGCTGGGACCCTGTTTCAAAACAACACCATTTGCTTCCTGTCATCCTGGACATTCCTCACCAGCTGTATCTTCATGTATTTTATGGTTCTAGTTTATAAGAAACCCTCTTCTTTAAATACTATCCCATCTTTTTTATATACAGGACTATTATTGATTTTGTGTGTAATTTCATACTATTTTTCATAATTTCTTAGACTTTCTTTAAAAGTAGAATTGGAGTTTATTGAAACACAGTGGTTAACAGAAAGGTACAGGGCACACCCAGAGTGTGGGTGTGGGCTCCTCAGAGAGAAGCACTGTTTCTTGGGCTCTTAAATCCTTTTCTTAGATGTTTGAGACTCTTTCTTGTCAGAGGTGAATAAATAAGTATTCCTCTTCAAAAGCAAAACACAATTAGAGATCCAGCAGATTCTCACACACACTCACATGTAATTATATCTCCCGTACACATGCCCCACACTAACAGGCTCACACATGCTCACTGACACGGGCTGACACTGACACAGACAGGTAACAAAGCCAATTGGTCTTCCTCTGACCAGGAGGCAGAGAATGTGATACTCTGAGCAGGACCCTGCCTGGTGGGAAAGGCCTTCAGGAGACACAGCATGGAGAACAGAACGTGTGGCTTCTGAAGCAACCTCACCTCTGTGTCAAAGCGATCTTCAGCTTGTCATTCTCAGACTTGAGGTGAGTGTCGGCTGGACTCGTGTGGGAGGCCTTTTCGTCGTCCGTCCCATTGACGCTGGATGCCTGAGTGGAAGATGGGGTTTCACACCCAGATTCCTGGCCAAAGTGAATTATCTTCACATGTTACTGCTTGTCCTTACATTGGCAGCAAATTAGGCATAATGAGAAAATATGAGTTTATGAGTCTGGACAAACCCAGTCATCGCAATGTAGACTAACCAGCAGAATGGCTGACCAAGAAAATCAGTCACAGGCCTAAGGGCCCCGAATACTCCACACAGCATTGATAAGTTGTGATTTATTGACCCGATGATACCTGGGGTCACCACTCAGAGGTTTTTAATTCAAACTTTACGTTCCTATTTTCTATGTTCAATCCCTGCCAAACTTGAATATCTGGCCTCCTTAAATACCCCAGGACAGAAGTCACAATTGACAAAGGGGTTAGTATAAACAATAGACTAAGACAGTATCCCCGAGGATCTAGAAAGAGTGTCAGAAATAAGAACAGACAGATCGACAGATCCTGAGGCTATGGAGAGTTAGAACAATATGCTAATTAAAAACCAGGAACCAGATAAGGGTGCTTGCTAGCTTCAATGCTGCTTAGCATTCTTATTAATATCCTGAAGTGGTTTCTTTTAAAACCCACAAGGAGGAAAAACCTCATCTTGTCTTGAATGAGATCTTAGCTCTTGTTTAGCCAACAGGCATAAAGGCAAATAGAGGAAGTGTGAAGAGAATAGGGTATAAATTTGACTAACCTAAATTTCTGCCTTGCAAAAGAGAAGGTGTAAACGAAATTAAAATATAAACGGAAACCTGGGGGAAATACATGTAGCAGGCATTAAAAGTAAAATTTAAAGACCTTTTCCATGGTGAAAATCTTGAGTCACTTTTTAAAAATTAAAATGAAGATTTTATTTGCGTGCGTGCGTGTGTGTGTGTGTAGGTCAGAGAACAACTTCCAGGCATCCATTCTCCCACTGCACGTTCCTTGGACTGAATTTATGTCATTTCAGTCACTCGATGTTCATGGCCAGGGCTCTCGCCTGGGGGCCATCTCGCTGGCCCAAGAATCCTCTTTTTAAAAAAATATTTTTGGATTTACTCAGATACCCTGGAATTCCTTTAAAACATGGGATAGGGAGTAGGCATGGGGCTACAATAAAACAACTGGTTATGTAGTCTATGTCTAAAATTATATAGTATATGTCTAAAATTTTCACATATTAAGACGTATGCAAAGCCGGAAGCTGTGGTTGTCTGAACAAGCCTTGCACATGGTCAAGCCAGGCAATATTCTAGCATGGAGGGTGGGGTTCAAGAGCTGCTACCCTAAAGGGAGAGCTACAGATAGTTGATGTCTTCTGGAGGAGGACATAGACTCTTTAAGGATGTGTCCCCTGGTGGGTCAGCCATGCTCCTGTGGTCAGTCTCACATCTGAGAGTGTAAGGGCAGCAAGAACTGGACTTGGTGGGCTAAGAAGAAAGAAAGAAAGAAAGAAAGAAAGAAAGAAAGAAAGAAAGAAAGAAAGAAAGGAAGGAAGGAGAGGGAGGGAAGGAAGGAGGGAGAGAGGGAAGGAAGAAGGGAGGAGGGTGGATATAAGAGGAATACCTTGTGTGACATTCTCAAAGAATTAATAAATATATTATTATTACATATTTAATACTTCATTAAAAATTTTAAAGCCCTTAGAAATCAATATATGAATACTTGAATCTTTTGAAAAGTAAAGAAAGACAATGATAATTACAAAAGAAGCAATGCACATCATCAATAAGCATAAAAACCCTTAATGTCACAAAGAATGGAAAACTCCAAAGGAGATACACTTTTCATCTGTCAAATAAACAAATTCTCTTAGTGAGGTGTGGGAAGCAAAGCCTTACTCACTGCTGGTGGGAGTCAGAACTGAACATCGCTGGAGGCTAAGAGCACAGAACACCTCAGTGCTTTAAATGCCCACACCTCAAACCATGTTTCCATTTCCAGAATTTATCCTGCAGAGAAGCAATCAAATGCTCAAAGATAGGCAGGAACATTCATTACCATGGTATTTATGTTAGTAAAAAAAAAAAAAAAAAAAGGAAGAAGAAAAGAAAAAAGCACAGCTGTCTCAAATTCTAAGGAGTCAAGGGAATAAGCCATGGTGAAATTGGAATATTCCTTGGGCATTACAGAAGGTTTAAAAGGGAATACTGGAAACCAGGAGGAAATGGTCATGACTTGCAAAGTATTTTCTTAAAAAGGTTAAAAGGAGTAATAATAAAAAAGCACTAGAAAGCCGGGCGGTGGTGGTGCACACCTTTAATTCCCAGCACTTGGGAGGCAGAGGCAGGCAGATTTCTGAGTTCGAGGCCAGCCTGGTCTACAGAGTGAGTTCCAGGACAGCCAGGGTTACACAGAGAAACCCTGTCTCGGAAAAAACAACAACAAAACAAAACAAAACAAAACAAAAAACAGCACTAGAAAGGTGTAATAAGGGTTGGAGAGATGGCTCAGTGGTTAAGAGCATTGACTGCACTTCCAGAGGTCCTGAGTTCAAATCCCAGCAACCACATGGTGGCTCACAACCATCTGTAATGAGATCTGATGCCCTCTTCTGGTGTGTCTGAAGACAGCTACAGTGTATTCATATATAATAAATAAATCTTTAAAAAAAAAAAAAAAGAAAGAAAGGTGTAATAAACTACCACCTTATCTTGTGGTACGGCATGTGTTCTGAGCTTGTTTTCCAGTGCTGGGGCTTGAACCTGGGCCTTGTGCTTGTCAGGTAATATTAGGTAGTATTCTACCACTGAGCTACATCCTAGCCAAAGGGCAGTTGAGCTTTATTTCTTTCTTGACAGTCTGCTATGTTGTATTTCTCTCTCTCTCTCTCTCTCTCTCTCTCTCTCTCTCTCTCACACACACACACACACACACACACACCCTACAATAAGTGTTTTTGTAATTCGGCTGTTTAGGTTTTCAGCTATTTGGATAACTTGGTCAGAGTGTTCATTCATTGAAAAGATTCAGCTGATGGTTCAGAAAAAGAAAAACATACAGCCAAGTATCAGAAGGACAAATAAAAACTAAAGCTTAGGAGACAAAAATCTCATTTCTATCTAATGTCTTATTAGGTACATTTATCCCACAAGATAATCTTAAAGCAAAACTTTTTAGATACATGCAGACATTTAAGTACAAAGCTATTACTACAAGCTGTGGTATTTAGGAAAAGGCAGAGGATTAGAACTCTCTTTACCAGGAACCATTTCCGCAGAGTAAGTGAAACCTTTACGAATGGCCACGGTCGGGGGTGGGCTGGAGAGATGGCTCAGTGGTTAAGAGTGCATATTACAGCCAGGCAGTGATGCAGAATGCCTTTAGTCTTAGCACTCAGGGAGCAGAGGCAGGGGATCTCTGAGTTCAAGGCCAGCCTGGTCTACAGAGTGAGGTCCAGGACAACCAGGGCTACACAAAGAAACCCTGTCTCCCAAAACAAAAAACAAAAAACAAAATACAAACAACAACAATAGCAAAGCATGCATATTCCTCTTCCAGAGGACCCCAGTTCAATTGCTAGCACATGGGATTTATATCAGTGATTTGTAACAGCCTACAACTCCAGCTCCAGTGATCTGATGCTACTGGCTTCCTCAGGGGCTGTGCCCAATATCACACACACACACACACACACACACACACACACACACAAAAGCTAACATATAGTAGATTTTTTAAAATGAAAAAAAAAAAGGGCGGTGGTGGTGCACGCCTTTAATCCCAGCACTTGGGAGGCAGAGGCAGGCGGATTTCTGAGTTCAAGGCCAGCCTGGTCTACACAGTGAGTTCCAGAACCCTGTCTCGAAAAACCAACAAAACAAAACAAAAAAACAAAAACAAAAAAGACCTGTAGTTTTTACTCACATTTCCATTTCAAGAACTCAATGATTACTCAATAATTATCACACTAAATCAAACTGTCAGTGGGATCAAGGACTGGTTAAAGTTCATATCCACCAGAAGCCTAGCATGTATTCAGTCCATAGCTCCTCCTGGAATATCTTTTCTATGGCAAGCCCAATGGGTGTCTAAGTCTAGACAGACCTAGGTCTGCCTGTGCCAATCATCCCAGCCACCATGTCTGCTGGCATCCCAGCCACCACGTCTGCTGGCAAACAGGCCCCGGGTGGCTCTCATCTTCAGTGACTCTGCTCCACCCTCGGGTCTGTGAAGCTGAGGTTTCTCCTTCCCAGGGCTCCTGCTGCTCAGCTCTTCCTTCCCTGGCTTCCTAGGCTTCAGGTTTTCTGTGTGACTCAGGGTCCAGTCCTGAGTGCCGGACATGGCTGCCTCAGATGCTCAGCCTTCCTGGTCCTTTCCTTGGAGCTGACCTCTTTCTGATCACAGCTACCCAGAAGCCTTGTGAGACACACCCTTCCTCAGTACCTGCGCGTCTTACCCATGTCATATAACAACTCTGCAGGCTACTGACCACCCAGTTAATGAGACGGGTGATAAATAACGGGGAATTCCAGATCTCACAGTGTCTCCAGACTTATCTTCAGACCTGATGCACAAGTGTGCAAGGCAGACATGCAGGTTGTCCGGCTCAGCTGTCAGCCTCAGCCAAATCCCAATTCTGGAGTCCCCCTTCCCTCTTCCTACCTATATGATGACTAAGCCTTTGCTTATCAACAAAGACATCAGGTATGCTGGTATCTTTTTTTTTTTTTTTAATTTCAGGTTAAAAATGGGTCCTTTATAGCCATTATTGCCACGCTTTTAAGCAGACAGACTACACAAATCCTGGCAAAGCTGGATCTTTCCAGACTTAGAACTGTAGGAACGCCATTTTCTAGCTGCCTTTTGTTCAGACAGGGAGAAGCTTGGTGCTCTCTGGTATCAAGCATTTTCCCTAGTGAGCAGGAGGTGCCCACCTAGTGAGTAGGGGCATCTTGCTACAGATTTCCCAACAATCAGTAAACACGCTGCCTTACCGCTCACATTTAAACACTGTCCTCAAGGCTGCTGGAGTTCAAGAAAGCACAGCGACCCTGACTTAGCACCAAATGTCTCAATGCAGACATTGTGGGCTCATCAAGCCCATCCCCTTTGAAATGCTGGGAACAAATCCTGGTCTTGAGCAGGCTAAGTAAGCACTGTACCACAAGCCACAGGCTGACCTTTAAACATAGTGACTGCAGAAGTTCTTCATGGGCCAGGAACAGGCAACTCTGATTGTATCAATAGCTTTCTGTCAAAATTATAGTACTACACCTGAGAGATTCCAGCGTCTCATCAAGATATGCCACCTGCATCTCAACGAGAGCAGGCTAATAGTTGAAAAAGATACCTTCAGAATATCCTGTGATAAAATTACCCATTTCTTGCCAGGAGTGACAAGGAATAAGGAATCTCAATTACTGATCATGCTCAGATGTATTTCCCAGACAAATTACTTACTTGGGAATGATTACTTGAGGTCTCGATCTTCTCCTGGGACTTGTCTCTGGCTAGCCTGGCAGCTTCTCTTACCTCCTGGAATTTCTCTGCAAACTGAATATATAGAACAGTCATTAGGATTACTTTAATCTTATTCATGGCCGTATCCAGTACCCACCTTTATTATTTTGTATCCATGGCAAGCCTATAAATTCTGTACAAATGGCAGAAAAATTCTGTCATTAGAAGGAAATAAAGATAAGAACTCCCTTTTTTCTAATAAACACCACTGGTCACGGTCAGACTGGAACCAGTTTCAGAGTTACTGATACTAGCTGGATGCAGTAACTGAGAGAAGGCACGGATTTAAAAATCCTCTGATCGACAGTAACTAATACAAAGATATCACAAGAAATACAGCTTCTCCACAGAAGGGACCCATGGGAAAGTCCACAAACTCCTCTGGTAATGCCGTGAAAAGGGGAAACAAGGCTGGCTGTGGTGTGCACACCTGGAACCCCAGAACTTGGAAGGCCGTGCTGAGAGAATTGAAAGTTCAAAACCAGCTCACGCCACATAAAGAGGTCTAGGGCAGCCTGCTATATAAACAATGAGGCCCCGTCGTACTGATGCCGCCATCACCATGGCAGACCAGCAGCAGCAACGACAAAACAGACTCCTAAAATGTTAGGGGGAAGCTTTAGGTACAAAACAACAAAATGCTATAAACAGCCTATGTTTAAGTATCATGTAATTTGCTTTGAAATGCTTCAGCAAGAAAGGTGAAACAATGCCAGGTGGTGGTGGCGGCGCACACCTTTAATCCCAGCACTTGGGAGGCAGAGGCAGGCGGATTTCTGAGTTCGAGGCCAGCCTGGTCTACACAGTGAGTTCCAGGACAGCCAGGGCTACACAGAGAAACCCTGTCTCGAAAAACCAAACAAAACAAAACGAAAAGAAAAGAAAAGAAAAGAAAAGAAAAGAAAAGAAAAGAAAAGAAAGGTGAAACAAGATAAAACATTAACATGGTGGTTCATCTTCACGGTCAGCTTGATTCGATTTGCAACCACCTTAAGGGCGCACTTCTTTAGAATCTTCCAAAGAGGTTTCCCTGAGGAGGAAGACATACTCTGATTGAAGATCTCATCCCATGAGCTGGGCTCGGGGATGTTCAGGGGGCAGGGTGTACATACTGAGGAGTCATCTCCCTGCTTCCTGTGTACAGATGCTGTGGGACCAGCCAGCCACTTCCTGTCTTCCTTACGCCTACGGACTGCATCTTCAAAGCACAAGCCAAAAGAAACCCTTCTTTAGGTTGCATTTGTCACAGCAATGAGAAAACTAACCAACACAGTTAACTGACATCTGGCTGATACGCAGTTTATTATCCTATGTTCTCTATTTTAAAAATGTTTTAATATTTCTATAATTTAAAAAAGATTTATTTATTTATTTATTTATTTATTTATTTATTTGTATGTAGTACACTGTTGCTGTCTTCAGACACACCAGAAGAGGGCATCAGATCCCATTACAGATGGTTGTGAGCCACAGTCAGTGCTCTTAACCACTGAGCAATCTCTCCAGTCCTATGTTTCTATAATTTAAAAATCCTAAAGTAAGGACTAAAGAGAGGGCTCAACAGTTAAGAGAGCATAGTGCTCTTGAGGAGGGCCTGAGTTTGGTTCCTAGCACCCAGGTCAGGTGGCTCACACCACCGTAATTCCAGCTCCAGTAGACCCAACACCTTTTCCTGGCATCTCTGTGCACTGCACTTAAGTACACTCAGACACAAATATACACATAAACTAAAGTAAACAGAGAATCCTTAGAAAAAAAATCCTAAAGTCCCAGGGCAATCACACCAGTTACTGGCTCACAGTCACTGACAGGCAAGAATGTAATTAGCAGTTAGACCAGAGAAGTACTACAGATAACGCTGGTATTCTATATCTAGGAAGGCTAAAATGGCAACACTGAGAAACAGGAAAAGCCAGTAGGCTGCCAGACCCTGACAGCTCTGGAGGTTCGTTACGTGCTCATCTATGGGTGGGCACAGGCTCTCTCCTCTGAGCCTGCATTCTGGACCCTGATGGACAGCAGATGCTGGCAAACCCAGAACCCCATATGAAGAAAAAAGGGTATGCTTCCTATTCCAGCCTGTGCTTCCCCCAGCACAGACCCACTAACCAAGCCACAGATGCAAGGCTTCAAACCTGATCACTCCAAAGCCGTCAGAGGAAAATCATCACCTGCTGCTTAAGCACATGAAACTAACTGGGGACGGATGGATAATGCTACTCCCTCTTTGAAGGACCATGATGGGGAGAAGCCCTGCCTCTCCTTCTGGAAAACTATGCCACCCTGCCCCAGGCAGAGAACAGGCACAGGTGTGCTGTTTGTTCCTGCCTACTGAGAAGGGAGACAATCTTGGCAAAGGCTTGGTCCCTCTTCCCAAAGGAACTCTTAAGTCTGTAAAGGATTTTGCTTACATTCAAACAGACACAAACTAAAAAGGAAATTTTAGGGAGGAAAAAAAAAGCTTTAAAGTAACAAGAAAGAAGAATGAGGCCAAAGAGTGGCTTAGCTGTTGAGAGCACTTACTGATCTTGTAAACTGCAGGGCTTTGGTTCCCAGCACCCACAAGAGAGCTCACAACTCCAGTTCTAGGGGTTCTGGTGCCCTCTTCTGGACTCTTCAGGTACTGCATGCAGATGGTGCATCAGACAACAGTTTGAAGAAATGCTCATTTAAAATGGTTTGTTTATTTATTTATTTATTTATTTATTTATTTACTTATTTATTTTTATAAGCTGAACATAGTGGCTCATGCCATAATCTCAGCACTTGAGAAGCTGAGGCAGGAGGATTACTCAGAATTGAAAGCCACCAAGCCATGGCTACACAATGGATTCTAAGCCTGGACTATAGTGTGAGACCCTATCTCAAAAAGCAACAACAACAACAACAAAAATGTAAACAAACAAAACAAATCTATGTGCTACCAGTTGATATGGACAGAGCAGAATGAGCCATGAGAATTGGGTCCTGTCAACTAAACAGAAGTGAGCTTAGGACAGAAGGCAAACAGGAAATGATTGGGGAAGGCTATTCAGCTATAAGTGGGACACTAGTGTGCCGAGCTCCTGATGAATTAAAAGGCAGTTATGAAAAAAGATTGACTTTGGAAATCAGTCCTAGGTGCAAACAGAATCAAGCATTTATCAAATCATGGCTGGAGGGCTAGGATAGTAATTTTCTCAACTTGGAAGACATGAAAAGAAAATCACAGACGTGACAGGTTTGACAATGTAGCAATTCAAAGCTTTTAAATGTCAAATGGAAAAACAAAAAATCAAAAACAAGAAAGAAAGAAGGAAAGAAAGGAGGAAAGAAAGAAAGGAAGGGAGAAAGAAAGGAAGGAAGAAAATCCCCACTCACTCAGAAGAGAAACAGCAGCCAGGGAAGTGTCTTCATCCAGGAGAGGACAACAGAAAAAAGGACCATTACTGTTTGACAGAGTTCACACAAGATGAAAAGGAAAATATAAAAACGCCAATAAATAAATGGTGAAATTCATGAGCAAAATACAGCAAATAAACAGTGTATAAGGAGGGTTGTTCGGCCTGGCTGGAATTTGAAGCATAAATAATAAGGTACCATTCTTTGCCTGTAAAATTAGCACACGCTAAACACAATCCTAAACCCCGGTGCTGGCAAGGTCTTTCTGCTTTGGTACGTGTTTTGGTACAGCCCCACTGAGAAGCAATTTGAAAGCACATACTGTGAGTGACAAAAATATTCATACCTACTGACACAGTGAGAGAGGTCCTGGGGAACCGCAGAGAAAATAATTGAGAATATGAAAAAAGGGACCTTCAATATAGTGATCATAATCCCAGCATTAGCCACAATAATGAAAACCTGGAAGTGATCCAAAACCCCTGTGAGCATCTGGGAGATCACTACCGTGAGAGCAAGAGGCAGGAGCAGAAGACCCAAAGAGTTATCATCCGCTGGAGATCACCTCTGGGCCTAAAGCTTTCTAATATTTCTTTCTTATTATATTAAAAAGCATATGTGTGTAAGTGTAGAAAAATATTGTTTTAATTTTTTGTTATTGTATCTGTCAGAGAATAGCCCGTGGCATCAATTCTCTCTCTGCACTTTGACGTGGGTCCCGGGGATCAAACTCAGGAGGGTATGCATGCGGCAAGCACTTATACCTGCTGAGCCATCTCAGTAGCTCCAGAAAAAAACTGTTTTTAAAACCTATGGTCTCACCATTTAGAGATGAGCACTAACCAAAAAACATCCAATATATTTCTATATGTATATATATATGCATGCATCACTTCTTTTAAAAATGAAATGATATCCCAGATCTCATTTTATAGCCAATTTTGAAATTAATAATATGGCATTAATACTTCCAAGCATTTATATGACTTTCTTCTAAATTATCTTCATTGCTGCATAATATTATCCTGAAGGACACACCAGGCTATCTCATCAATTTCCTTTTTCTCTTCCCTTTTTAAAGTACAGGGCTCTCACTATATCGCTTTGGCTAGCCTGGAACTCACAGAGATCTGTCTGCCTCTGCCTCCCAAGTTCTGGGATTAAAGATGTGTGTTACTATGTCCATTAACCAGTTTCCTTATGCTGGATTTTTAGTTTGTCTGTTTCTTACTCTGACCCAGCAAGAATATCCCTGTAGTAGCTACACCATGCCACCAACATTTCCTTACAGTTTCCTAGGGTAAACCTCATGGATTGAAGAATATTTAAAACAGGGTTTTCTGAAATACACTGCCAAGTACATGGCTTATTTATTTTTTTAATTCTGAGGTGATTTTCTAACGTTTCTAAAGTTGCAATAATTTTAATCAAAACTGTCATCATTTATGAAAAACAAGACTGCTTGACCTTATTAATGACTATTTGGGGGTGGGGTGGCTCTTGAAGACCTGAACCCTATCTACCTGAGGATTTTCTTTTTATCAGCTTGACAGAATCTCACCGTTATCAGAAACAGTGAGGAGGAAAGAGGTTGGTCAGGTTCACGGTGGCAACCCACTTCATTACTCATTCTGTTTGGTTTGGAATGGAAGGCTGGGCACCCAGGGCTCGCAAGGAAGCCAGGAAGATGTCTATCTCTGTTGTTTGTTGGTTGTTTGCTTTTCAGAAAAGTGCTGGGAGCCACCTCCTGCTTTGTTCTATGGATGCAGGATGACTAGAGAAGAAAGACCAACAAAAGGAAAAACAAACAAAAGAAAAGGCACCGAACTCTCAGAGCCAACAGGGCGGAAGTAGGGTATCTCAGTCACTGTTGCTGCCAACAGGCACCGAGACCAAGGTAAAGCTTACAGAAGAAAGCATTTGATTGGGTCCTTCTTCACAACATATCTTGAATCTGGTGTTTCTGACACTCCCGCTGCTGTTCTGGTACAGGCCACTGTCATCTCTGATCTGGGTTTGTAGTATAGGTTCCTAATGGGTCACACCTCCACCTCTGCCTCCACAACAGTCTCTTTCCGATACAGGAGCCATAGCATAGCTAAGGCTAGCAATGTACACCTATGATCTTAGTACTCAGAAGTCAAAGGCAAGAGGATGACAAATCTGAGGCCAAGCCTGGGCTATCTAGGGAAACTAACTGCTCTGTCTCTCTGTCTGTCCCTCTCTGTCTGTCCCTCTCTGTCTGTCCCTCTCTCTCTCTCTCTCTCTCTCTCTCTCTCTCTCTCTCTCTCTCTCACACACACACACACACACACACACACACACACACACACACACCCTTCAGAGTCACTGTCATATTGCTGTGAAGAGATACCATGACCAAGGCAACACTTAACAAAAGAAAGTACTTAATTGGGAACCTGCTTACAGTTTTGGAGGGTTAGTTTACTGTCACAATGGCAGGGTGCATGTGGCATGCATGGTACTGGAGCATTAGCTTTGAGTTACTGATCCATAGGCAGATGGAGAGAGGTGATCCCCTGCTTAGGGAATGGTATTGCCCACAGTGGACTGGGTCTCCTTACATTAATTAACTAACAAAGACAATTCCCTACAGAGATACCCACGGGCCAATCCAATGTAGACAACTTCTCATTGAGACTCTTTCTCAGGTGGTTCTATAAATGTCAAATTGACAACTAAGGTAAGTACTACACCCTAGACTACATTATCGAAGCTGAAAGCAAACACCACATATGCAGATGAGTTAACTGCATCTGCCCTGGAGCAGTGGAGATTCTATTCTGGGCCATTCCCCTAATTAAAGAACAAGTTTCTCTCTGTCTGCAGTGAGTGAGAAGGGAGCAAACTCAGAACAGTGGGAAAGTGAGGTCAGATGCCAGAACGACGAACTTTAATGACTGCCGCACCCTTTAACCTGGTTCTAACTCTGCTAGGTTCTTTCCAGAATCTCATCTTATCAGAGCATACCCGCTCCTTTCCACCATTCCTCAGTAAGCTGAGGAACTGTGTCTTCTCTAGCGGGTGGACCCATGGATCCCCATTTCATTCCAGGAATATATAACTTTTAGTATTTTTGGAAAGCCTGTCTAAGGAGCAGAACGTTTCTGTGCCATACTTCCTGGGCTGTGGTGGTGGTGTGGTCCCTCAAATGGAAGCTGCAAAGAACAAGGTACCTATTTTCTTTCTGGGGGTTGGAGAGAGAACGACATATGAAAACGTCCACACTGGTGTTTCTCTCTCCAGCCCACACTGTCTGATTACCGGTCCTGCTGTAGGTCTGTGGGTGTCTGCACTGTTAAGTCAGAAATACCGAGTCACAGCTGCCCTTCAGCCCAAGCTTAGGAACCTTCAGGCCCCTCCCTCTGTGCTAGCTAATTGCCCCTTGTTGAGGCTGCTAGCCTCAGTTCAGGGCAATTTATCAGTGTGTGGTTAATCGCTCCCTTCAAAGCAAAAGCTGATTTGAAGTATTTCTGGATAAAGGACATATTTGAGAGCTCATCTCAGAAATCTCTGTGATGATGGCAGGTCCTAGTCACAGGGTAGAGATGTCAGTGTTGTCAGAGACTCGAGACTCAGGAAGAAGGGACACTCCTCCTTAATAACAGGACATTTTCTTCATCTGGGAGAAACTGGAAGTAGCTCAGATCAAGGTCTTTTTAGGTCCCAAGGCAGGAACATTCAGTTTGTTCTAGTTTTTGTGTGAAGCTGTCCTTTGATTCCTTTCCATGGAAGCGTCTCCTTCATCCATCCTCACTACTTTCTTTTGTCTACAGATTGAAAGGATTGTACCAGGAAGCTGTGAGTGCTTCCGTCAAACTACCCTGGGCTCCAGGGAACTTCTGAGTTGGGACAGAGGCAGAAAGCATGAGCTGAGCTGGGCCCAAACAGGACCTGATGTTTGCCCAGCAGTCTGAGCCTACAGGACCATCTATGCAGGTTGAAGAATGAATGGGCAGGCCTGAGTACTGGGTAACACGAGGCAACCTCCAGCATCTCCTCTCCCTACCCTGCAGCTCATGGGGCTGAAAACCACAGAAACCCCTGCTCCACTGTAGACATAGGAGGTACTGGCCATCACATCCTCGGTCATTATCACAGTGCACACTGGTCCTCTCTGCCACCATGGCTCTGTCCCCACCCCCCTTTCCCCATTTCAGAAGAGGTTGCCGTCACCTCCCCTCGGGCCTTGGGCTCCCTCACCCATCTGACAAAGTTCTTCCAATTTTTAAAGATTTATTTACATAATTATGTATCTGAGTACATTGTAGCTGTCTTCAGACACACCAGAAGAGTGTATCAGGGTCCATTACAGATGGTTGTGAGCCACTATGTGGTTGCTGGGAATTGAACTCAGGACCACTGGAAGAGTAATCAGTGCTGTTAACCCCTGAGCCATCTCTCCAACCCACCAACTTTTAAAAATTCTTAAAAGTTCTCCATCTCTTCTTCAAATCTTCCTCAGTTCTACCCTGAACTGAATCTGACTTGCTTCCAGGAAAATAAATAAATAAATAAAATAAAATAAAATAAAATAAAATAAAATAAAATAAAAATAAAATAAAATACACCTATCTGAAATGCAATTCTGGTCACTTTACTTTTGGGTTAAAATCCTTCTAAGGTCACAAGATAAAATTCAGAAATCCCAGCATGCTCTACAAGATCATCTAAAAGCTGGCTTCTAGCAGTCACAGCAAATCAGGGAAGCCTTGGTGACAGTCTGCAGCTCCTCTCTAGCACACAGCACGGTGCCAGCGCTGGAGGAATGGCAATGGGATACCTGGAGGCATGCCTTGAACACCCTACTGAGCCAAGCATACAAGAAAACCTACACTAGACCCGGGAAAATCAGCAAGGCCAGACGTGTACGGGAAGGGAAGAAACAGACCTGGACAGTTAGTGACAAAGACATTTGGGAACTAACAATGTTACTGGTCACAAAGTGTAACCATTCCCTAAGAAATAGTCATATTCCACATGAATGCCCCTCAGAAATCCCACTCTTCAGAAGACAAGTCTTTCTGGAAGGGCTCTCTGTGGGGCTCGACACAACCTCCTTACGACCAAAAGACCTATGGATGAACCAACCACGGTGCCAGAAGAAAAGATGCCATACGTTCTACACAAGACACACCTGTTCTCCATAGTCATCCTGACCTCTGACCCCACAGGGTGCCCAGTTATGTATCACGGGGCAGAGTGAACAACTAGCTCCTTGGAGGAGCGGTCACACTGGGCCCTTTCCCCACAGACATAGTAGGACTTCACTGGGGGTTGTGCTTCTGAGATGGCCACGCATCTGCCAGCACTCCCCGCCACCCCCAACTCACACCTTCATCTAGAGCAGGGCTTCTCGGCCTTCTTAATGCTGTGACCCCTTAGTACAGTTCCTCACGCTGTGGTGACTCCCCAACCATAAAATGTTCTTTGTGGCTACTTCATAACTGTGATTTTTGCTACTGTTATGAATTGTAATGTAAACCATCTGATGTACAGATGACCCAGAGAAAGGGTTGTTCACCCCGCAAAGGGGTTGGGACCCACAGGTGAGAGCCACTGGTCAAGTGTCTTCTTTACATCACGCTGCTGAAGACCTGGGAAGTCTGTGGAGACTGTGGAGCCCGCAGCAAATGAGGAGAAGCTAGTGTCTGATGGCCAGAGGATCCTCAGGTCCTGGAAGGCTTCATCAGACGGAGCAGCAGGCTGGCAGAGCTCTGATATACTTCTCCCTTCTAGAGCACCCACCCCGCCCTCACCCCACCCCTGCCCCCAGCTCCACCCATAGCATAGTGGGACAGGGTTTAGGAGGAGAGTCTGTCATGATAACCAATGTCCTGGTAACTTACTAACTCTTTTTCCTGCCGTGACCAGATAGCTGCCAAGAACAAACTTCAGGATGGAAGGAGTTACAGCTTAACAAGGGGTGTGGTTCACCACGGTTGGTCACCATGGTTGGTCACCACGGCTGGGGAGGCATGGTGGTGGGAGGTAAAAGCTGGCCACACCACAGAAAGAGAGGCCAAGCTATTAAACGTCAAATCTGGTTCCTATAGAGCCACCTCCTCCATCGAGGCCTTGCATCCTGAAGATCCTATAACCTTCCCAAACAGCATCACCAAGACCAAAACCATGAGCCTGTGGGGGACATTTCACATTCTAACTATACCTCACCTCAGCACTTCCGCTTCTTGCCCTGTGTTTCTGGACTCTGTAGTGTCCAGACAATGGACACTCAGACAGCCACCAGGCCAGCTGACTGTCTCAGGCCTGGTGAGCTTTCTTTACTCCACAGACTGCTCAGTTTTCATGGAGTCTGCCATTTCAGAAAGGGCTCTCCCTCACCCACAGCAGCATGGGCTACTAAAGGGGAGGGGCATCCAACCATCTGCAGCCTGCTGTGGGAAGGAGCACCTACCTTCGTGAGCTGCTGCTCCGAGGAGAATCCCAAGCCGAACACGGTGTTGGCTCTGCTGTCGGCCCACTGCCCGAACTTCTGTGATGTTTTGGTGAAAGTCATGTTTGGGGTGATGGTACTGTTTATGATCACCTGCAGGAGACAGCCAGAGGGAGAGTGTTAGCTAGAGCCTTTCGATCTTGTCCTGACAAAGCCAGTGGCTTCCAGGCACTTCCTCTGCTGTATTTGTTTCTGAGTTGTTCTGACCAGTGTAGACACACAACCAGGAGAAAGGCCATTTCAAACACTTAACAACAGAACAGTCTGAAACAGGATCTTTCATGTTATCAACAGGAAAATACTTCTCCCAAGAAAAGCATGGTTTCCAAAACTGATGTTTTATTGCCCCAAACATACAAAGCATAAAAGTATCCTTAAAGGCCAGCCATGTGCACATTCCCAGAGGAACCACCCCACCGCCTCCCACTTTTGAAATCCCTGCCACTCAGATATCCAGACAAACCAGTTAATACTTCCACCAGCAGGAGGGCCTTTGCTTCCCCAGGGGGAGGAGAAGACATTCCAATTTAGAGGGTAGGTGGAAGGTTAACAGATCTAGATCAATCATACTGGTATAAGCAGGGGTCTGTAAGGAAGGACACAGGAGCCTAGTGCTGGCTGTTACCACCTATGACCTCAAAAAGAAGAAGAGAGGTGACAGACCCTGGGAGAGAAGACTGTGTAGAACATGTGTTTTCTAATTTTGTATTTCTGGTTAGCAGAATTGCTGTCATGAAATAAATGTCCAATAAATGTTTTTAATACAGAAATGAATGCATCATGTACCAGATGACCCATGGGTCAATCACAAACACACCCGAGGGGTCCCTTGTATGTTAGTAGATAAAGTCTGACCAGTTTAGCACACATCTCCCAGGCTTGCCCCTAACAGGCTGTCCCAGAGTTAGTCACAGTGCAATAATAAGAGGGATGCCCTCACATTTCTTTAAAATCAGACAATTTCTAATTTTTATAAAGTATTTTTATCTGATCTTATCTTTAAAGAAGGGAAAACTGAAGCTCAACAAAGTCAAGTGACTTGTTCAACCAGCAAGTGGTTAAAAGAACACGGTAGCGGTAAGAGAATGAGCCAAGGGAAACAACGCCATGGGAGCCGTGAGAGGCTCTAGGAAACAGGCAGAGTCCCTATTCACCTCCGGTACATTTCACCTCGGGTGCGTTTCACCTCGGGTGCATTTCACCTCGGGTGCATTTCACCTCGGGTGCATTTCACGTCGGGTGCATTTTGTTCCCTGGATTGTTCTTGGACATGATTTTTGTGTTTCGTGTGACAAACACTTACATTCAATTTATATGACATGTTTATTCTTGTAGGATGTCAGACATAGCTAATAGAACCCAGTCTGGTCAGTGTGCCCTGGAGCTGGATGTGGCCTTCTGCCTTACATTCGTGCTTCCCCACATATAATCTATACTACAGTCAAGCAATTGTGTATAAATTGGTCTGTCCTGAGAAAGTTCTGGAAAGGGCTGCTCTGCTTACTGGTATGTGCTTACTGGTGTCTATTTACTCGTTTTTCAGGACTCAAACAACCTCCCTTGGATTATTCATCGACTTTGGGAAACTCTCTCCACAGATTGCTTCCGTGCCATCTTCTCTTCTTGCCTCTCTGTCCACGACTTCGGTTCTACACACGCTAGACCTTCTGAGTGCATCTAACGTGGTTAACACTGATCACCACCAGCCTCCGCATTTTTGTCTGCTCTGGTTTGTTCTGAGCATTTAAAAAGATTTATTTAAATTGCGTGTATGTGTCGGGGGAGAATGGCTGCCTGTGAGTGTAGGTGCCTGAGGGGGCCAAAGGCGTTGGATGCCCTGAGGTTGGAGGTACAGGTGGTTGTGAGCTACCCAACACGGGTGCTGGCACTGAAAGCAAGTCCTGAGGAAGAACACTACGTGTTTCCAACCACTAAGCTGTTTCTCCATTGCCGAGTCTGGGTGTTTAAAATTTATCTGTTTTCTCGTTCGCTGATCTTGATGGCTGATGAGGTCTATCTGCTGTTAAACCTATCCACTCGGCACCCTGTGGAGGTGGGGTGTGGGTGGATGGATAGGGGCAGGGAAGGAGAGCTTGGGTTAGTTAGCTGCTACTTTTATTATGTGGCCCAGACAGGCACCAAACGCGTGACCCTCCTCCTTTAGGATTCACGACAATTCCCATCTCCACTGAGTTGTTTTTAAGATCTAGCATATTTGATATTTTAAAAATATATTCTAGGACCAGGCATGGTGGAGCACACCTATAATTCTAGCAATTGAGAGGTAGAGGCAGGTGGATCTCTCTGAGTTTGAGGCCAGCCTCATCTACAGAGTGAGTTCCAGGCCAGTTAGGGTCTACTTAGCAAAACCTTGTCTCAGCCAGCCAGCCAGCCAGCCAGCCAGCCAATCAATCAATCAATCTCCTAAGGATATTTTCCTTTGCCTGTCTTGTTCATTTCCCATCTATTTCCTCAATATATTGATTATATTTACTTTAAAATCCTTGCTGCAAACATTAACATCTGGACCATCTCTGAATCTTTCATTTTCTGGGTTCCCCCTTCCCGACTCTAAGCCTTTCTGCAGGTCCAGTCTTTTTTTTTTTAAATCTCATGCTGAAATATGCAATGATTCCATAGAATGCGACCATCTGCCAGGGGAAGTTCCCCTTCTCTGCTGGGCAAAGTAGGTAGCCAAGAAATCCCTTCTTCCCTGGGCTGCACTGGGTCAGTCTGGGTTTCAGCTCCAGTGAGGCTCAGTCTCCCTTGGTTCATCCCTGGACTCAGGGCAGGCCCTTCAAATCCACACATCTTTACAACTTGGCCAGCCTTGTACACTGGCTTCAGATTTGTACATAGCTGAGCATGGCCTTAAACTCCTGATACCCCTGCCTCATTTGCCACTACCCAACCAGCAAGTTGTGAAGGGGAACTTGGCCATGTGTCAGGTCCCTCCTCCTGTCACTTAAGCCATGGACGTCATCATCATGATCTCCTCTGGTTTCTCCATCAGTAGGAACCTTTCTGCAGAGCCCAGCTCAGTGCACAGCCTAAAGCTGCCCCCTAGTCAGTAAGCGCCCAGGTGACAGGGTATATAGGAGCTCAGTGTCCACTCCTTACTGTCTCTGGGGCTTTCATGTTTTTGTGTATTGTAGATTCCTGTCGGGGGCTTGGTTTCTGTATACTGTTAATTAAGAAGACGTCTTGGGTTGGGGAAGGGACAGTCAGCCATGTCGAAGCTCCTCCATGTTGAGTTTCAGTTCTATCTCTTTGGCCACTGCTAAGTGCTTAGCTGATTCCCCTACCCCAGCAGCATCTCTGCCAGAGCCAAGCCCCAACCTTCAGCCTGTATCCAGAATTGACAAATGTGTACAGGAGAGAGGCCGCCATCTTGGCTCTGAGTGGTCCCATCTCTCTGGCCCTCGTTGTGGTAGTGTTTTCTGATGCCCCTAAATCATATTCATGGGACTAAGGATGTAGCTATTGGGTACAGTGCTTGCTTCATATGTGCAGGGTCCTAGGTTCAAGCCCTCAAATTGTCCTTAAAGTCCTATTTTTCCTACTTGTTATCAGAGAGCACACTGGCCCACTAGAAGCTACAAACCTCACGTAGAGCAGCGTGCTGAAGCAACACAGATTCAGGCACACACTTCACTGCGTGCTTGGACATTATTCTACGGTGTTTATGGGAAACACGCAGTCTCTCACAAGGTTCCTGCTCACGTTGATTAAGCAAAGCTGGGCTCAGGCATGCCAGTCTAGCTTGTTGGTATGGCTTTAAGCTCAGCTGCTCCCCAAGTCCTGTAACAGCCCATGTATTCACTCAAAGCAGGGATTCCAGACCACTTAGCGCCTGCCCATCTTTCTCCTCTTCCATCTATAGCATGTAACGGAAAGTAGAGAGCAAGGCTGTCAGATGACAGCCCATAGCCCAGACTCACGCATCTCCTACTCTTCTGTCTCCCAAGAGAAGGGTCCAGCCACTCAGCCAGAACCAAGCTTGTGCCGGTCTCCTGGGTCCCATGTCTTTATCTCCAGCTCCAGGACATTCTTCTCACCCATACAGTCACACTCTGTATTGCACCCCTACCACAGGTAACTGGAGGTCTGTTTGTCCTCGGGACACAAGATGCTGACCGTGCAGAACTCTCGAGGATTTTTGCAGAGGGAACTGCAGCATCCTCCTCCTCCCTCATTAAAAGGTCTGCTCTGTAGTCACCACTCCCTGTCATCGCTGCAACAAACTGCCAGGGCCCTTATCTACAAGCTGGACGTCAGCCAGGAGGGAGAGAAGTGAAAGCTACATTTGCCACACTGTCCTTGTGACTCCTCACACTGGCTGGCTCCCTGCAGGCTCTACATGCCCTGGCTGGTTCCCAACAGGCTCACCCAAGGTTCTGAGACATCCTAGATCCAGAAGGAAGGAAGGGGAGGAAAGAAAAAGAAATGATGGCAGGGAAGGCCACCATTTACCATCACAGTGTCCATTTCCCTTGCCTTAACTACCCGAGGGGCTTGCACTGAGCAACATCACTGGCGGAGCAGTAAGCCACATCTATGTCAGTGAGACAACTGCCAGCTGCCTGTCCCCAGAAAATCCAGAGCATTGACCTTCAAGAGCATCAAGTGACAACCCCGGTGCGCATGCTGTCAAAACGTTCCCAGCCTTGGAATCTTCTTCCTTGTCTTGCTACTAGCATGGGGTCATCCCCTGTGCTCCACCTGGCTTGTCCACTAAGACTGAGTCCTTCAGACAAGCTGGGCAGCAGCTAGTAAGGCCTGCTCCTTCTGTGTCTGCCCCTCTCAGGCTGTCTGTCCCTCCCAGCTAACTGCACTTGCACCTGGAAGGCTTATGCATCTCTTGGAGACTCTAAATCAACATTGGCTCTCACTTTTCTCAGACTTAAAGGAAGGAAGGAAAGTGAACACGTATAAAAAGATCCCGTTAAAAACAATCCTTCTGTTTTTTTTTTTTTTTTAAAGTGGCTTGCTGTAGCCCAGGCTGACCTTGAACTTGAGATCTTCCTGACTTAGCCACCCAAGTGTTAGATTGGAGGCATGCACCTACAAAGCCAGCTGGAAAGCCTGTTTAATCTGCTGTAGGTGAAGCGCCCTGTGCAGCTGGGTGGGTGGGAGGGACAGCCTGAGGTTCAGGATGAAGAGATGGGAACTTAAGGGGCAAAGGACAGCTGAGTTCTAGGCAAGAGAATGAGCTGCACCTGGGAGGCTAGAGGGAAGGAGGCTGAAGGGCAGACTCATCAGCTCGGGTTTCTACTAGCAGTATGCAATGGCCTTATATAATGGTTATCGCTATTACGTGAACACCACATTCAAGATCCGTCAGATACCATCAAAGGTTTGGGAGCAATGGGAGCTGCCAAAGGTCAGCAAAACTATTAAATATGATGATGATGACGTGGGTGGGTGTTGGTGGCACATCCTTTAATCCCAGCACTCAGGAGGCAAAGGCAGCCGGATCTCTAGGAATTCAAGGTCAGCCTGGTCAACAAACCAAGTTCCAAGACAGCCAGGGCTACAAAGAAATACCCTGTTTCAAAACAAACAAACAAACAAACAAACAAACAAACAGTGGCTTCTCAACATTTACAAGTCCACTTCTGAGCACAAGTCCCTGAGACGCCTTTGCACAGCGTGTGGGGAATGTTGCTCACAGCAGCAGTGTTAGCAACGGTGAGCTCTACCACCAGCAGGATGTATAAGGAACTGAAGCACACTCCTAATAAAAAGCTCTCCGGCAGGAAAACCAACCAAGGTTTCAGGCACTAACATAGATGAATCACAAAAACATAGCATTAATATCTTTAAAGAATATCATCCACGAACACAAGTGAGATTCTATTTGTATAAAAGTATAAACAACACACTAGTTAAGGCAAGGGTCAACACACTCTAATCCTCAGGCTAAATCCAACAGATAGCCTACGTTTTTAAATCAAGCTTTACTGGACTAACCGTTTACATAGTCTATGGGTCTAGGAACAGTTTCTTGCCACAAAGGAAAAACAGAAAAGCTGCAAGAGACCATAAAATAAATCACTCGCTGGCTTGTCAAGGAGTTTGCAATCTCTGGTTTAAGGACACACATACAGTTACTTTCTCTCTCTCCTCCTCCCTCTCTTTTTCCTTCTCTCTCTCTCTCTCTCTCTCTCTCTCTCTCTCTCTCTCTCTCTCATAAACACACACACTCACTCACTTTCTTTCCCTCTCATAAACACACACACACATACACACGCACATGCATACGCACAAACACACACACATACACATGCACACAAATGAATGGCCAAACTACCAAGGGAATGCCTGTTACAGTTTCAGGAGAGGATAATGTCTTAATGGATGGGTGAGGATCATGTAATCAGGAAGCAGCCCACACACACTTTTGGAATATGGAACGCGACTCTACTTAAGAGTCTTTGACTTTATCATGGTGTAAAAGTGATTCGTAGCCATTAGAAATTATACTTCACATTTGTATCTATTTTACTTTATTTTTGCTGTGCTAGATCTGAAATACAGGGCATTTGGCATGCAGTTGAGAGCTATGCTACAGTCTCTAAATGTTGATCTCTCTCCAGCTGGTGATACCGATCATGGTCCTTTGCTGGACAACAGCCATGTGGTCACCAGAGTAAACAGCAGCACTCTGTAACATCTGTGTGGTGCTGGGACATTCAGTGGATTAGTGTGTTCAGTGTAGTGTGAGCTGGGACATTCGGTGGGTTAGTGTGTACAGCGCAGTGTG
>NW_021620849.1:3980255-4000074 GCF_004785775.1 Grammomys surdaster
ACATTCGGTGGGTTAGTGTGTACAGCGCAGTGTGAGCTGGGACATTCAGTGGGTTACTGTGTTCAGTGCAGTGAGATATTCAGTAGTCCAACACAGTGCTTTGCTATGTTGTTCTCAATTTGTAATGAATTTATAAAGTTGCAGAGTTGGCCCCCAACAATTGGAGTGGGGGCTGTCCCCTAATCCTGTTGCCTGTTTGCCTGTGGATCCAGAGCCCCTAAATGGTCCACCCTGTCTGGCCCAGTGGAAGAGGATGCACCTAGTCCCACAATGACTCGATGTACGGGGGTGGTAGTGGGAGTTGGGTGGGGTGACACCCAGAGGGAGTCTTCTCCTTTTCAAAAGAGAAGAGGAAGGGTTCTTCTCTTGAGATGGAGAAGGGTGGAATTGGAGGAGGACTTGCGTGAGGGGGTAGTGGGAGGAGGGGGCCGATAGTGGGATGTAAAGTGAATAAAAAAAGGAAAATAACTTAAACAAAAAGTTGCAGATTAGGGCTTTTGTACTAAAGGACCTACTTCAACTGAGTAGGGGACCATGAGTGTCCAACTTAGAATTAATACATTGAGAATAAAAGTTAACGGAGATGTTCTAGAGGCTCATCTTCAGAGTGAGAGGAGCCTGTGTCCTGAGACACCGGCAAGCACACTGCACAGAAGAGGGGGCTGGCTTACAGAGAGAGGGGGGGCTGGGCTTAGAGTCTAATCTTAGGTGGAGAAGTGGGGTTCAAGCAGACTGGAGCAAGCAAGGAAGCACAGTTGGGTCTGTCATACAGAGGATGGGAACAGGGAACCTGGGACAGAAAACTACCACCAGGAGGCAACTGAGGAAAAAGCTGAAACACAGAGGTGGAGGTGGAGGCAGAGAGAGCAGAGGAAGAACGAGGCAGAGAGAGGAGACTGGGGACATGTGGCAGACCAGGGAAGAGCTGTCTCCTAGGCACAAGGGAAGAAAGAAGGGGAGAAACCAGAGTTCAGGGGGGAGAGGGTCAACTTTGTAAAGCACCAGGCACAAACTTTGATATGGGTGCCAGCCAACTCCTCCATCTGGGTTCCATCTGCTACTTCCACAGGGAACAGTGTCCTGATAAAAGATCTAGTCCCTGCAGGTCACTGGAACCATGTTTTCTTAGGATACCCCAAACACAGTGACCTTGCCTTGGAAGAAGGCCAGGTAGGAAGAGAACATTACCAAGCCCAGGAAGCTGGAGGCTGGAAGGAGTTAGCGGTTTCCCATGAGAAACTTTGAGGTACAGCAACCAAAAGATGGGCTGCCTATTCCCAAGGTGGATTAGCAAGATGGCCCCTTCCCCATCCTGTGTTCTCTTTGTGCCTCAGAAATGGAAGAAAAGAATATGACATCCATTAAAAACCTACTGGGTGATAGGAACATTCTAGAAACTCAATCTCTTAACAGAGGGGCTCTACATTTTTTTTTCAAAAGAGGAAACAACAATGGTGGGCGGAAGATGGGAACCTGAGAGAGAGAGAGAGAGAGAGAGAGAGAGAGAGAGAGAGAGAGAGAGAGAATGTATGCAACTGTGCATTGATGGAGGCCAACTTTCGTGTGTTGGTTCTTGCCTTCCATCATGTTGGTCCAGAGAAGCAAACCCAGCCTTTGAAGCTTGGCAGCAAGCACCTTCACCCACTGAGCCATCTTACCGCTTCCGCTTGTGTTTTCTGAAAGCAACTTCACATTCTTAGAATACCCGAAGTATTCCAAGGTTTCAGCTGCTTCCATCCTTTGAAGCCCCACGAACAGGCAGAACTTTCAGCACAGTGAGCACTGCTAAATATTTGTAGAATGGACGACCCCTCAGGTCTCTGCTAATGTAGGTTCTCTGTGATCCTATAAATAACCAAGAGGCAAGGGCAGGAGAGTCACCAGTGCAGCTGAGAGGAGCACCTGCTTCAGGCCGGCCCTGCCCATAGGCACAGGCAGCTTTTCATATGGATGACAGTGATTAACTTGGTCCACAAAGAGTGCCAAAAGCACAGTGAAATCAAGGCTGCAATGGCTCAATTAACAAATGCTCTGGAATACAAGCTTCTTTATAATGGAGCTGGCCGCTCTGTGCAAAGCTCACCACAAATCATGCAGCTGTAACAGCCATGGCAGGGCTCTAAGAAGCTAGGAGTTAGGCGCTGTATTTCTGTGGTCCCCATCTGTCCATCATCTGTGAACCTGGCTTGCCCTTGGCAATGGCCCTTCTGTGCACATGATTGACCTGATGCAGGCCTGGAGAGGGGACAGTCAGGCCTGACCTCATCACAGCTTACTCCCTCATCATGACTTACTCTCTGACACGTCTATGGTGCTACCTACTCTGCCTGGGCTCTGAGACAAGCAAGCAAGCCAGGCATACCTCTTCCTACCTCCATATGCAAAGAACCCAGTATCTGGGCAGTCCATATACAAACATGGAATCCACATCACCTCCTAGGGCTTGAATAACACTGAGGTACCACATAGCAGGGTCTTCACAAGGTCATGTCTTTAGGGCACAACTGGAAGGGACATGTGCCATACTGTCACTGAACAAAGGGAATGTGTTTGTGTTTCAAGAAAAGAAAGAACAGTGTGAATTAGGTCTTCCTAAGCAACCTGTTTTCGCTCAGGTCGGTGAAGCCCTCTGAGCCTTTTTCCTCCAGGAGATGACAGGAAAGAGGCATTTCTTGCAATGCTTGGGTTGGGATGGCAGCAGTTGAGTGCTGGCACCAGCATTGCCACTTCAGCAGAGCCTGTGCTCTTCCAGCAGCTGAGTTTAATAGCTACTGTGTCTGGTGTGGCCTTAGCTCAAAAGGACCTTTGAATCTTTTCCATCCCAGCAACTTGTGTCTAAAGTCCATCTACTCCATCCAAGAGGGACACGTTCGCTTTTCCAGCAATCGATACCCTGGGCTTTGGGAAGCACACTTGGCCTACGTGTGCCAAGCAGAAGCTTAAGGCCATGGATTTGATGTGACCAGGTTAACAAAGAGAAGCGGGACCAAGGCCTGCCTCGGGTAATTGAGCTATGCTATGAGCTGAGCTAGCATTCCCAGTTCAGATCAAAATCTACAATCAAAGGCCTTAAACAAAAAAGAGTCCTTCTTGTGTGGTGGAGAATACAACGATGGAGGAGAGACAAGGTGGCTATACTTCCCCAGTGCATGGGCGCATCCATGCTCGAAGGTATCTGGAGCCTGGATGTACGGCTTGAAGGAGGTAAGGCCTAAGTGAACTTGACCCACGGCAGCTATTCAGAAACAAGGAGAAATGAGCCATGTTGATTGCATGGAGAAGGGGAGACGACAGACCAGAGCCCAGAAGTGCAGGCCTCCTGTCAGCACAGTTGTCTAGCAAGAAATCTAGAGTATTCAGACAGGACAGGAGCTGGGGTTTGAGGCAAAGAAGGGTGAGCTGGGTGGTAGTACTTGGTATGGTCTGAGGTCCTGTCTCCATGCCCCACCTAACTATGGAAGCTGGAAGCACAAGGTTCTCTCTTGATGTTTTCTGTCCATCTTACTTGATGCTGTCAAGGGAGAGTCCAGCAGGACTGTGGTGGTTCTGGAAATATCTAGTACTATTGTGACAAGAGACCTGCCCTGTCCCCAGCTCCTGGCGACAGGGATAGTAATTCAATGACTAAGTGTAACCCACATTCCTTAGCCTTTTGCTTCCTTTGCCAAACAAGGCTCTGCCGCAGTTCTCCATGCTGCAGTGGTGAAGCTGGAACTCTAGGCGGACTTCAAGAACATAAGGTGACCAGGGACACGGCGGGAGGCAGCTGAGAAGCTCTGGCTTAGTCTCTGAATTCCAGCGGTGCTTCACAGTCTATGTTTCCAATTCCTACTTCTTAAGTGCTCTCTAATTCAGTGACGACCCCACACTAGGCTGGAGTTACCCTTACTACATAATTATCACGTAACTCACCTTCCTGCATCTGACTGACTCCTCAGAGCCATTTCAGCTGCCTTCCACCACACTGCCAAGAACAGCAGAGGCATACCGATACACCGGCTGACAGTTTGACAAATTACTAAAAGCCCAGCTAATAACCAACACACTTGCTATAAGGACACTGTTTTAGCTATAGTTAAGCCCAATAAATCCGTGGAAAACTGAACTGACAGAAGCGCAAACCCATCTAAGGATCGTAGACGTACTGCCGGAATCTATAGATGAAAGAAAGCAGGTGTGCTCAATTCTCCATCCCTGTCAGAACGTCCTGGAGAGAGCCCAGCAATTGCAGCTAGAAGCACAGAGCCGTGGTAATTACAACTGCAGTCCCACTGAGCCTCCCAGAAGTAAAAATAAGATAAAATAAAACTTTAAAATCAAGGCACCCTTCAGGTGGTCCTTCATTACAAATGAGACACCTATTACATGTCAGGCACTGTCACATGTCCTTGCTACAGGCCACCCCATACCACATCCCCTATGCTCTATCTTAGCTGTGTGGATGGGAGAACTAATTCTTTAGCCTCTTAAGATGTTCATCAGAACAACTGTTGTCCTCTGAAATGAGAGGGGACACACACACACCCTGGGTGGAAAATGTCAGGGAAGGCTGCTTTAGTTGCTAGAGTGAACCTTGTGCCAACCCAACGAGTCAGGACTGGCATCCTAGGAACTGGGCGCCAGCAGCAGCTTGCCATGTCTCCTCAAGAGCATAAAGACCCACTACCTGTGCCTAGATGTGGAAGTCGAAAGAGAAAGAGAGGACCATGAGACCAATCACTTTCATCTCTAGATGTCACGCTGCTGAAAGCCAGAAGGAGACCCTTGGAGGAGAGCCAGGATGCTGCAGCAGACGAGGAGGCGTTGGCAGGGTCTCCTGCCTTACCAGTGGATGCTCTAATGGAGACTTCCTCATTCTTTCTCTACTAGTTAAGAGGAGATGCAGTGGACAGGCTCCATTCTACTGCTCAGCTCCCAGCTCTTTTGCTTTCTACTATCGAGGAAAGCTTGCCCTGACTAGGAATCCACGAGGGACCAGTTAGTAAATGAGGAGCCACCAGCAAAGGGATGCTGCCAGGGCCCGAGCATGTCTGGTGCTACAAGAGCCGCAGTTTAAAAGCAAACCAGAGGACACGCTGGTTTGGGGGTTTTATGCCAAATACTAGGAGGTAGAAATAGAATTGTGGTTTAGATGGTGATCAGGGGGTTTTACCTTCAAACACTGAATATCAGGTGACATGTCAGCACAGGAAAATATCCAGTGGATATCCAGTGGACACAGACTAAAGGCAGAAGGACTCTGATGCGGAAGGCTTATTTATTTTTAAGGACATGATAGTACTTTGGCTGGCATCCCTTTATTTTCATCCCACAAATAGTGTGGCCAAAATACAGAGAGGGATGAAATATCAGGAATAGACAATATTGTAAGAAATACTAAATCAAATTTGATAGGCCATGCCTGTAATTCTGGTACTCAGGAGACTGAGGCAGGAGGATTGCCTCCAGTTCCCATATAGCCTGGGCTACATCACAACCTCCTGCTCCACAAAAAGGAAAGAGAAGAAATACTCCTAACTTATTTAATAAAAATTAATTCCCATGTCTAATAATACCAGAACCGTATTAGAGGTAATACCCATTGATTACAGGGGGCAATAGTCTAGCATCCTCATAGAGGCTGTGAAGTGTTAATAGCGTGACCTATAATATTACCTGTAGGAATCTGCCCCGAGGAAACATTCAAAATGAGTATAAAATGAGTGACTGGGGAAGCTCGCTACATGGGGAATGCTTAGTATCTATAACAGCAAGAAACTGAAGCCATCATAACAAATTAAGATCATCGTGGACTCTCACAGTAACCTCTGCATGGGCATTAAAACGTTAATTATGGAGACAGTGAGGTAACAGGGAGATCTGTTTTTTTTACTCATTTGCCATGATTTTAGGTGGAAAAGAAAGAGCAAGATATGTGATTATGCAGACGGTTCTGCAACCCACGCTCTGTTTGTTATGCAGGTCTGCGTTGAGACAGCAGGGTTGGGGATACAGCTTCAGGAACCCTTCATCTTTCAAGTGCACCGAACTGCTCTGGAATGAAATAAGTGAGGACGTCAAACCGTCCGTCCGGCAGGCCAGTACCTTCGCTCCATCCACACTGATGATCCGGTAGCTGTTCCTGGTGACATCATAGAAGTAAGACACGGTGACGGCCTGCTTGCTTGCAGGCACCCAGTTCTTCTTGGTGCTGGGGTCAATCTGGAAGACGTGCGCTCGCGTGGTGAAGATGGGCTGTTCTCTGCAACAGGACAGATGTGTGTGTGAATCGATGGAACCTGACCTAATGTATAATTTATGATGTCTAGGCCACCCACCATCTCATGAGATTTCAAGTAGCTTATTGGCAAAGATACATATGCATGGGAACAATTGAGGAGGTGGAGGAGGGTGAGGAGGGGAAAGAGGAGGAGGAGAAGGACGAGGAAGAGGAGGGGGAGGGAGAGGAGGAGGAAGAGGAGGTAAGGGAGAGGAAGAAGAGGAGGGGGAGGAGGGGGAGGGAGAGGAGGAGGAGAGGGAGGGGAGGGAGGAGGGGGAGGGGGAGGGAGAGGAGGAGGGGGGAAGAGGGAGAGGAGGAGGAGGGGGAAGAGGGAGAGGAGAAGGAGGAGGGGGAAGAGGGAGAGGAGAAGGAGGAGGGGGAAGAGGGAGAAGAGGAGGAGGGGAGGAGGGAGAGGAGGAGGAGGGAGAGGAGGAAGAGAGGGAGAGGGGGAGGGAGAGGAGGAGGGGGAAGAGGGAGAGGAGGAGGGGGAAGAGGGAGAGGAGGAGGAGGGGGAAGAGGGAGAGGAGGAAGAGGAGGGGAAGGAGGAGGAGGGGGAGGATGGAGAGGATGGGAGGAGGAGGAGGAGGAGGAGGAGGAGGAGGAGGAGGAGGAGGAGGAGGAGGAGGGGGAGGAGGTGAGTAGAGTGGGCAGCCTACACTCCATTTAGCTGCAACTACCTGGAGGCTGCTGGGCAACTGGCCTAATGAGTAATTTGCTTAAAATGAAATTCTTCGCTGAGAGTTTTTACATTGCTGTCAAGAGTTCTATTTTTTATTTCCTGACACCCTGTTGGCATTTGTGGGGGTGATGGACCCTTTGGAACTAATTCATTTTAGGAAATTAAAAACTTTTATTTTGGGAGAATTTGTATCAATTTTAGGATTCTGTAACCCATTCAAAGCTTAATATTTAAGTATTTCTCAGATTTGAGGAACTGTTTTGAATGACAGAATTATTTTATAGCCTTGGAAGCATCACCAATTTGCTTTCGAAACCTGTAAGGACTCTACAGTTTAGAGAGGCTGTCAGGTTTTGTACAGACTCTCCTTCTACTCTAATCTTTTCTGAGTCTCTTTCCTGTGACTTAAATGTCTCTTTCATCCCACCTGCCCACGAACACTTAACCAAATTAACACATTATCTAAGTTTCTTTCTGTTTAGTAGAGAATTAATTAGATCCTGACAATAGGGGTTAATAACTAAGACAGATTTTAAAACTATAATAGAATCCAGTGCACAGTCATTCTTTGAGATATCTGCTTAACAAAGTAACAAAAAAAATGAAAACAGACTCATCAGGAAGTCTGCTTTTTAAAAAAGGCTTTGTAGACAAATTCTCAAAATGTCTTCTAAGTTTAAAATAAGACACAAATTGGAGGGGGGGCATCGACATGCAAAAATCAAGCCACAAAAACACTATAGATTAGTAAGCATTGATAAAAGATGCAAAATTAAACCTGGGGGTATGATTAATTAGTAAAATTAACCTTCAAAGTCCTGGCGATGTCAAAAGAGATGATAAAGAACAGGACACTGAGTGGACACAAGTTCAAAGGGCAGGGAAGTCTCAAGTGGCTATGCTGTCAGTGGGGAGGGGTTGGGCAGGAGTCTCTGAGCTCTTGCCCATCCCCCTCCCCATCTCCCCCCACACACACCCTCCCCCCAGCGCCTGCAGAAGACTCATTACTGGAAACACAGCTCTCAGGGGGAAACTTTATTCTGGGAAAGCAATTTACTCTTCGAGTCTCATACAAGGGATATATCATGTCAGATAATATCATGGATATTGATTGGCACGGTGTTAGAGGAACTCAGCAACATCTGGAAGAGTATTCAAAGAGCGTGATGCCCATAATAGCTGCTCCTTGAGCTGGTATTCCAGCGGAAGGCTGGCATTCCTGCTCCCCTCTCAGCCCAGGGAGCAGGCAAGGTACCAGCAGGAGCGTGGGTCACTCAGGCGTTTCCAACAAGTCTCAAGTTCACTCACTGGTTTCACCCCAAACCCACACCCTTCCATGGCTATGTGACAGCTATAGAAAGAAAAGGGAGATTCTTGCCATAATGCTTCACATCTGTTGTCGAGGCCAAGGTGTGCAGAGCGCATATCCATGAATATGATGTGGGGAAGTCTGACGTCTGGATGGCCCAGCTGTGCCACTCACCAGCCAGCACTGTAGCTTTCTAACCCTCTAAATACAACACTGTAAAGAAAAAACGTTCTCATGCGACAGCCTGCACGTGTGAGAGAGGAAGCAGGTGGGCAGCTGGCGCCACGGAGAATTTGGGTGACTAAGTTATACTGAATCTCTGCTGCACTCTCCCAGTGTTAGCTGGTAGCCCGTGGGTTAGAGAGGAGAACCTTTCAGGGATGGAGCCCCAGCTTTTGGACCTCCCCTCCTGCTCCCTAGGTGAGGAGGGGGATCTGGGACTGAGTATACAAATGCAGGGTGTGGACACAGGTTTGCTAAACCTTCATGATAGCGATTTGTCATGATTACTAAAATTACTAGCTCCCAAGCCTGTCCACCTGACACCTGACTCTCTAGTGAAAGGGCCTGGGGCCTCTCGGATAACAAGAGTTCTAAATGCCTGGGGAAGCCCTGTCCTTAGATAGTACCCAAGGATTCAGAAAACAACATGGTCCCCACAGCTAGTGTCTCCTCATTTACAATGACATAGTTGACAGTGACTCAATCTACTTCTGAGAGGTCTCCTACAGCTCTGGGGGTCAACAGTGGGAGCAAGGATTGGCTCCGTGGATGCAAAGGGTGAGGAGAGGGGCCTGAGGGGAGGCAGAGGTTCTCTGGACAGAGAGCAGAGGCAGTGTTCTTATCGGGGAGGAGGGAGAGAAGTAATGAGCCTGCTGTGTTCCAGCAATGACTTTCTGTATGGACTGTCCTTAAAGCCTGCAGGAATGAGGACTGGAGGCAATCAGTCAAAGTGGAGAGAGATGCTGGGAGAGAGACTGGAAGGCAAAGCAAGATGGCAGAGCTTTGTGACTTAGGATAATAGCCAAAGCAGCCTGCTGTCTGCTTAGCATAACTTGGGTCAGGTGAGCACTCAGGCGAAAGGCCTCCATCTCTAAATTTGCCTTCTCAGCTCTGGAATCTGGAAACCTTGAGTTGCCTCCAGGACTTCAACCTAGAGGTGGGGAGGTACAGCGGGTTCACCTGGGCATAGCCTGGTCACCAGAGCTGGGCTTTCTACAGAGAGAGACCTAGGAGGGGTGCTGTTGGGACTTCCCACCACACCCATCCTGAAAGTGATCACTATACCAAGAAGCTATGGCCCTACTGAGACCACAGAGCTACCTTCCTTGGTCCTGAGATCCCAGCAAACAAAGGTGGTGATGAGGATGGGGGGTGGGGGTGGGGATGGAGACGGGACTGGACAGAACCAGGACCTGTACAGCAGTTCTGATAGCAGATCTGTGCCCAGCAAGCTACCCACAGGACTGGGATTTCCACATGAATAGCCCAATCTGAGAGGACTGGGGAGTTTCAAGCTATTCTTCTGATATTCAGAAAGTCTAATGTTATTTCAAGAAGAAGGAGGAAAAAAAAAAAAAGACCAGGATGAAAAGAACAGCCAGGCGCTGACATTTACCAACTGCTTAGAAATTCTGCATATGGGATTTCTCATTTAAGATCACAATAATCCTGTAGAGAAAGTGCTGTACAGGTGGGAGAGAGAGGCTCAGGATGTCCAGGAGGCCTGCCTGGGTCACACAGTAAGTGGCATATCTGCAAGCTTTAACTCCCTGTTAACCATGCCCCGAAAGGATAGTTAACACAGTAGCTGTGGGCAGGACACAGCTTCTCCTGCGGCTCCCAATGTAATCTCCTCCCCTTGAAGGTGAGACTTACTCTGGCTTTGTTCGTATGATAGATATTGATAGGGGTCTAGGGTTTTTTTGTTTGTTTGTTTGTTTTTGTTTTGTTTTGTTTTGTTTTAGGCAGTTAGTCCCCAGGGACCCCAATCTGTGATTCTCCAACTTCAGCCACCTACATGAGATTATCACTACTTAGTCTGACTCTCTTATCGACAGAATACAGCAAAGGTCACAGGCTGTCACACGTGTGATTATACATGACCGTGACTTGTTTTCAGCTGACTCTCCCTTGCCAGCTTTCGGGAATATTAAGAGTCCCACGTTATAAGGCACTCTCATATCCCCAGGAGCCAGCATTCTGCCAACAACCATGTGAATTCCAAACCAGATCCTTCTGCAATCAAGCCTTGCTGTGAGACTGCAGCCCCTACCTGATTACAGTACCTGACATGGGACTGCATCCAGCTAAGGGGCATTCAGCCTCGGGCCTTACAGAAATAGGGCTTGGGCAGCTAACGTAGTTTACTACAGAGAGATAGATGACTAATACACTGTCCTTCACAGGACGTCCACAGTGAGCCACACAGATGGCAATATCCTCATCAGATCCTCCTCACAGCTGGGACGGGACACTGTTCTCCACACAGAGCTCAGGGTCACAGGACAATGCCAGGCGGCAAGAAGAACACAGCCGGAGTGCTTTAAATTCAGACCCCAACTTTGAGAGCTAATTTAGTCTCACCTGAGAAGGTTAACATATTGTAAGTAGGACAACACTGTCAGGTCTGTATATGTGTGCCAATCACAATAAGAAGAGTCTACAGAATGAGGACTTCCCCACCCAGGAGGCCACAGGCCCCTCCCAGCAGGGACCAACGAAGAAGGTGGATCAGAGACCAGAAACCACCTTCGGATCCAGTTTCATCTGCCTCTCCTCGGTGTTCGGTGCTCGGGGAGTATGTTTGAAATACACTCACATTCCCTTCTCTGCAGCTTTAAATAGAAAGCAGATGTTTCCGGATGGCGAAATGTTTCTTCAGGCAGACAATATAACCTACTGTTCCCTTGCATGGTCTTTTAAAAGCTGAATAAACACCAATCGCTGCTCATTGAACACATTTTGGAACCTGACAGTAATTGTCCCCAAGAATAATTAGACACTCTGTGGAACATATGTACGTTTGGAACATGAAAACCCCTCGGCAGAGCTACCGCTCCGGTTTTGAACGATTTCTGGCTGCATGGGAAGTGATTCTGCAAAGAACTGGCATGCCTACTTTTTTTTTTTTTTTTTTTTTCAGAAAAGAAAGAAAAATGAGGTTTTAACTTGTCATAATCTTTCACTTGCTCAGTGCCTGGCTGTTTTCTGACATAAATCTATAAAGCCTCATGACTCTTATTTTCCTGCCTCTATTTGATTTGAATTGCAAAAAGTGATTCGGAAATTATTTTTGCAGCTATTCAAACATTTCAAAGCCTCATAACATTCCCTGTTTAGTCTTGACTCTTGAGCAACTTCAAATAAGCATCCATGTAGTACCTTAAGGAGCGATTCCCCAGCCTAGATGGTAAGGCCTTACCCGGCCAGCGACACAGCCTTCTCTGTTCTACCCCTCACAGGACCAGCTCCAAGCTTTGGGAATCCTCACAGGCTCCAGACTACCTTCCCTGCTCTGCCTGTTATTAAACTGACTTCTGCTGTTCGTGTGTGTGTGTGTGTGTGTGTGTGTGTGTGTTGTGTATTGCTTTAAAAGTCAAAGAACAACCTCACGGGTCATTCTTCCCATACTTCCCACCTTTTGTTTGACACACAGTCACCACATAGGGCAGGCTAGGTAGCCAGGCAGTAGGGCTCTGCCTCCCACCTCACCATCAAGAGCACACCAAGCCTGGCTTTTACATTGGTTCGGGGAATGTAAATACAGGTCCTCATGCTTGTGTGGCAAGCATATCATCTCCCCGGTCCCTCGGCTCTCTCCTTTAGGACTTCTGTTCTTTGGGAGTACTGCGGGTCACACTCAGGGCTCACACACGCTAGGCAAGCATTCTACAACTAACCTAGTCCCAGCCCGTCTTCTAGCACTTCTGGATCTATACTTATGTCCATGCCAAAACCGGGGCCATTTTGGGACCCAAAATTCCTCTCTCTGCTGGCTGGAAGTCCTACCATGGCATCTCATGAAGTCTCATGTGTAATCTACTTTTATTTCATTTGCTTTGTTTTAATGGTGCCTAAGGCCTTGTAAACGCCAGTCAGTCCTACATTACCAGGTTATACTCTTCACTCTCTCTGAGGATACCAAGCAAGGACCAGAAACATTGCTTTCCTGGCCTCTGGCCAGCATTCCAGATGGCTAACAGGCCTCTTGCCGGTAAGGCCAAATACCCAAAGCCCAGACAGAGAGCTACAAGGGGCGGAGGGATACAGACAGAGATTCTCACATATTCTCTCAAGCAGAAAATCTAATTCACGAGCACACTGGGGTTCTACTCTCATACAAAATCCAAATAGTATGGTTACCACTATTTGCAAACGTGACTTCATCCGTGAATAGTAAAATTCAGTAAGGTGATGAGGTGTAGAATCACTAATTAAAAAAAATAAACCAATGAGTACAAATAGCCAGACAGAAATTTCAATGAATTTTTAAAATTTTCCATTCATAATATCAATCAAATGAATACAGTGTCTAGGATTCTATTTAAGAAGTATGCAAAAATAAAACTATATTAAAAAAAATAAGGCAGAGGGAGGTGGATTTCTGAGTTCAAGGCCAACCTGGTCTACAGAGTGAGTTCCGGGATAGCCAGGGCTACACAGAGAAACCCTGTCTTGGAAAAACCTTAAAAAAATTTTTTTTTTAAAAATAAAAATAAAAAAAAAACAATTCCCACCAAAAATAAAAATAATTAAGAAAATGTAAAATCTTCAAAGGTACATTGAAGAAATCATTAATAAATATGACATACTGCATCCTTACATAAGAAAATCAGTATGAAGATCTCAATTGCCTCTAAATTAATACGTAAGCAATATAATAAATATATCAGCAGGATTATTTTAAGAACTAGACAAGGTCGTTTGTATAGAAAACTCATTATGTGAACAAGTCCAAACCCTGAAAAGTCTGACAATGAAGAGCAATGGGAGATATTTAGCTGTATCAGATATGGAAATGTATTATTATAAAGCTAACCGCAGGCAAAAGAGAAGTGTTAGCAAATATGCAGGCACATGTATGGGCAAGAACAAACTCTAAACAGAAGCCTAAAAATACTGTGGGCATGATACAGGCAGTTCTGCCCATTTTCAGGGACAAAGAATTATTCTTGTTCCAGGAAAGCACAACTACTTGGCAGACTGGACCCTGCCAGGCCTGATCCCGAAACCCACCTCTGTGCCCTGTCTGAGCCGCTTCAAGTGGACCACAGCTACCTCGGTGTGTTAAATTATTCCTACTACATACCACCAGACGGCTAATTATCGCACCTAATAAATCAGAGACCTTGGAGTAAAGGCATTTGTCATAAATCCTCCTCATCCACAGACAGGGATTTCCCTTTAGGTCACATTTACACCAGAGAGTAGAAGAGACAAGTGCCCTCAATGAACGATGACAGACTTGATTAATGACGCCACTTATTCCTCGGAGTGTCGAGCAGTTTTTAAAGAGCCCTCAGCCCATGTTCTCCTACTGTGGTGTGGGTCTAATTAAGTTCCACAGGCCATGGGTTGCCCCGAGGGAGGACATCTGATCCATGCCCATGTACTGTGATAGGATGGCCAGTGGTAGAGAAACGAGCCAGGAAAGCAAATATTCCCATGGGTGACTGGGAAGCTTCTCTGAGGATACAAAGTAACAAAGGGCTTAAGGGGAGGGCGAGGAGGTGAGGGAAGGCTGAGGCTTCATCACTACAATGCAGTTCCAGGTTCAAACGGTACCTCTCCATACTTGTGTAGACACCCCTCTCCTTCCTCCAAACACATCTCCCTCTCTCCTAGCCTGAGGTCTGGGTCTTACTCACTAGGACCCCTGGGCAGCTCAGGGAAGGGCATCTGGAGAGGAAGCCAACGGTAGGACACGACACCACAGCTGTGGCTCCTGAACACCACCGTGCTAAGGAAATCAGCCTTTATCTCAGGCCCAGCATCTGTGGACTGTGTGCTCTGTGGAAATTTATATCAAAGCAATTTTCTCTTCCAAATGCATTTCTAAAAAGTACCTATGTAGGGTAAATGTTAGATGGATTTACATATTTGTTCCCATGATTATGTAATTACAATTTTAAGAAGTGGTATTCTCAACCCAGTACTGCTGGGAAATCACATGGATGCTACGTGATACATACATCTGTCATGTAAGTGTCACGTAGGTGTATAACCTGCACTGATAGACGACTTTAGGCACGCATGGGACATTCTATCCACTATGGACTGCCTACAGAAAGCACCTTAGGATTTCAGTACAGACTCATTATATTCTGTAGAAAGCATATTGAACATCTAAAACATTATATTACAAAAGCCACTCCAGGGCCGAGGATATGGCTAAATTGATGGAGTGATTGCTGAGCACCCATAAAGTCCTCGGTTCAATCCCTAGTACTGAGTAAGACAGATGACTGGCACACGCCTGTAATCACAGTACTTAGGAAGTGGAGGCAGGAGGATCAGAAGTTCTAGGTCACCCCTAGGCTAAACAGTGAATGTGAGGCCAATGTGGGCTACATGAGACTTTATCTTCAAAAAAAAAAAAAAAATCAAGGTGAGCAGAACAAGTTTTGAATAAAAAAAAAAAAAGCAGAATTTTACAGTTCACATACTGTGAACCCCGCCACACAGAATTGGAAAACACCCAAGTAATGATTTCTGGGAAAGCAGGTGGTGAGTTTGCCAGACTCACCACAATTAATGATCTCTGGGACAGTCTAATTCAAGCAAGTGAAAAATCTCACTGAAGGAACAGTTTGTGTCCTTCCTCTTGTTACAACACATCTGTGCACACAGATTTTCATATTAGGCTACAGTGAAACACAATATAGCCCACTTTATGCTATACAAGGCTGTGACTTGGCAACACAATTTCTAATCTTAACTAAAGAGGGTTTTTTTTTAAATACTAAGAAAATAATGTTCTCAGTTTTAAATGTTGAGGAAATCTATATTCGCCTAAAATAAAAAATAAATTAGATGTTTGAATACGTGGTCTCTCTTAATAAACTAGCATTTTCTTTGATGTTTTATACTGATACTGTTAAGAAGTATTTACAAGGAAGTTGACCAATCAGTAGCAATGAATTCATTTGTGATGTCATGCCTTGCTGCCTCTTACCCACTTTACCTTGGAGTATGTCAAATCTTATGATCTGTTGCTCTCTCATTAATATAACAAAACGGGTCGGGTGATGACACATGCCTGTAATCCCAGCTCCAGGGAAGCAGAGACAGGAAGAGCACCTTAAGTTTGAGATCAACCTTGTCTACATAGAAAAATTTCAAGCTAGCTAGAACTATATAGTAAGACTGACTCATAAAGCATGGTGACACACACCTTTGATCCTAGCATTTGAGGCAGGCAGATCTCTGAGTTCAAGGCCGTCCTGGTCTACAGAGTGAATCCCAGGACAGCCAGGACTATACAGAGAAACAAAGAAAAAAAAAAAGATGTTGATTAATTAAATTAAGGGGTGGGAAGCATCTCTAGGATGTGCCAGACCTGGGATATGGGAGGCTCCAGAGAGTCTGAGGGTGATTCTATTGGAGACTCCTAGCAGTGGGGGATAGAGAGGGGCCACTGAAGTGGCCACCTCCTGTAGTCAGGCAGGACTCTCAGTAGAGGAATAAGAAGACTGACCTACCCCCAAAACCTTCCACTCAAAATTTTTCTTGCCTAAAACAAGTGCAGAGACAAAGATGGAGCAGAGACTGAGGGAATGGCCAACCAATGACTGGCCCAACTTGAGACCCATTCCATGGGCAAGAACCAGTCCCTAACATTATTAATGATACTTTGATATGCTTGCAGACAGGAGCTTAGCATAACTGTCCTCTGAGAGGCTCCACCCAGCAGGTGATGGAAACAGATGCAGAGACCCACAACCAAATATTAGACAGAGCTCAGGGAGTCTGGTGGGATTGTTGGGGGAAGGATTGAAAGACCGGGCGTAGATTGGAACTCCACGAGAAGACCAACAGAGTCGACTAACCTGGACCCTTAGGGGCTCCCAGAGACTGAACCACCAACCAAAGAGCATACATGGGCTGGACCCCTTCCATGTAGCAGATGTACAGCTTGTTCTACATGGCAGGGAGGGTCTCCCAACAAAAGGAGTAGAGGTCTATCCCTGACCCTGTTATCTGCCTGTGGGATCCTGTTCCCCTAACTGGGCTGCCTTGTATGACCTCAGTGGGAGAGGATGTGCCTAGTCCTGCAGCGACTTGCTTATCCAGGGTGGGCTGGTATCCAGAAAGGCCTCCCCCTTCTCAGAGGAGAAGGGGAGGAGCTGTTTGCGGGGAGGACTGGGAGGAGAGGGGGGTTATGATCAAGATGTAAAGTGAATAAGTAAATTAATAGGAAAATTAAATTAAAAATTAAGATTGATATTTTATAGTAGCTGGGAAATGCTGAGTTTAGAGCCCAGAAGTAGCACAGTAGGAAAGGCAATGCAGAGGGGTGCCCAGTGCCTGGGCTGAGGGTGAGCAAAAGGAAGAGACTAAAGGCTACTCCTAGGGCACTGGACAACCTTTGTTAACCAATGAGAAAAGTTGTGACTACAGGGGACCTCTGTCTGTTTACACATTTACTTTCAGGAGCCCCACCAAGTTCTGGCAATGAAGATCAAAGAAAAACCCGGTATGTTTCTAAGAAAGGTGGAGAGGAAAGTAGCCTTCAAACACAGGCAGAGTGCCCTGCTCTCACAAGGCTTGCCTCAGAGGAAGCTAATCCGCTAGGAACATTACCAGAGCCTACATGACCCAGGAGACTGGAAATGACAACTCCAGCCCCTCAGCTATCTAGTCCCACCTGAGCAGTGGGGATGTTACACCACCAAAAGACTAAGAATCCACTGTGAGGCTGTTAGGACCCTTCGCCAACCACTACACTGCTGAAGGCCGACTCGCTGCGGCTCCTTTTATCCTGTATGTCATGTCTACCTTTCAACAACAACAACAAAGTTACACGGAAGGACTATTTGGAACGATCAGATCAGGATTGTTCAAAACTGTGATTAATAAGCTAAAAGGTTTAATGAGGAAAGTTGACAACAGGTAAAAAGAGACAGCTAATCAAGCAGAGAGGTGGGAATTCTAAGCAAGAATCAATCAGGAATACTGAAGACCATGCGTTGGGCAAGCAGTGGTTCGGTGAGTAAGAGCGGGAGTAGAGGACTAACTCCACAAAACTTCTCTTGACCTCAGTATGTATGTGGATATCCGTATGCAAGTGGGTGTGCACATGCAGGCACCCCACACAGATGACGGTGACGATGGCGACAGTAATAATCAAACATTGTAAGAGAACTGAATAATGCCTTGGGTGGACTCACAAGCAAACTGGATGGGGCTGAGGATAGTATCTCTATGATTAAGGCTATAACAATAGAAAGTTTTGAAGCTGTAAAGCAAAGAGTAAAGCAATGGGGGACCACTCCCATTCAATACAAGAACTGAGGGGAAACTATGTAGTGTGCATAATAGAACTACAACAAGAAGAAGAAAGACACGAAGGGCCATTTGAAGCAAGGATGACATAAAATGTTACCCAAGTGAATGTCAGACACCAAACCACAGATCCAGGATGCCAGGATGCCAGAGAAGAGCAAATTAAATGCTAAAGAAAACCATAGGGTCTATTTTGGATTTCTGTTGCTATGATAAAAACACTGGGGAGAAAGTAACTCAGGGGAGGGGCGGGGCTGTTGGCTTACAGGTTACAATCTATCACTGAAGGAAGTCAGGACAGGAGTTCAGGGCAGGAACCTGGAGCAGGAACTGAAGCAGAGACCTTGGAGGGATGCTGCTCATTGGCTCATCCCTACGGCTTGCTCAGCATACAATCAAGGACCAGATGCCCAGGGTGGCCCTGCCCAGTGTGCTGGGCTCTCTCTCTCACACACACATCAATCACCAATCAGTAAAATACCCCACAGCCTTGCCCTCTTCCCAGGTAATTCTAGTTTGTTGTTAATTTGACCAAAAAAAAAAAAAAAAAAAAAGAACCAGCAAAGCATACCAATACTCACACAAAACAAGACATACCAATACTTCTCACACTAAACAAAGCATACCAATACTTCTCACACTAAACCTTCAGATTAAAAAATGAAGCTTTAAAAAGAGATCAGGGCCGGGCAGTGGTGGCGCACGCCTTTAGTCCCAGCACTTGGGAGGCAGAGGCAGGCGGATTTCTGAGTTCGAGGCCAGCCTGGTCTACAGAGTGAGTTCCAGGACAGCCAAGGCTATACAGAGAAACCCTGTCTTGAAAAAAAAAAAAAAAACAAAAACAAAAACAAAAAAAAAAAACAAAAAAGAGATCAGGTGAGGGAGGAACAACCTACCTTACTCATAAAGGGAAAATCTAAAAATGACCTTGCTCCAGAAACCATACAAGCAAGATGACAGTGAGGTACGGTGTTTAATGTGCTCAGGGGAAAAAAAAACCCCACCAGTCTAAAATTCTGTACTCTGAAGTATTATCCTCTGGGAGTGCAGGAGAAAAAACAGGGTGTCAGATAAAGCGTGGTGGGTTTTGTTGATAACCACCCTGCCTTGTGAGAGACATTAAAGGAAGCTGGAAATGTCAGAACTCAGATGTACGAAAAGAGGTGGGCTCAGTAAGTGAACCGTCCCTTATTCTCAACCGACTTAGACAGGTAACTGGATGTTCAGACAGGGAGCCATGCAATGTGTCTGGCCATGTATGCATATGCAATCCTTATATGTAAGTGTGAAATGAGAGACAGGGATGGCAGAGGGTGAAGGGGGCCATGCTGTTGCTGGACGACACTGTGGGGGTTTAAATGAAAATGGCCCCCATTGGTCCACAGGGCATGGCACTATTAGGAGGTGGTGTTGTTGTAGTGGGGAGGTATGGAGAGAGTGGCATGTCACTTGTCACTGGGGGGCTCTGAGGCTTCAGACGCTCAGGCCCAGGGTCTCTCTTCCGCTGCCTGTGGATCCAGATGCAGACTTCTCAGCTTCCTCTCCAGCACCATGTCTGTCTACATGCCGCCATCTTCTCGCCATGATGATAATGGACTAAACCTCTCGAAGCAGCCCCAATGACGTGTTTCCTTTATAAGAGTTGCCACGGTCATACTGTCTTTTCATAGAAATAAAACCCTAGGACAGGCACTTCTGTCTATGAAGCAGAATATTGTTATCTGAAAGTGAGTTTGGGCTGAGAATGTAGCTTGGTTAGCACCTCGAATTCCTCAGAGCCACAAAACATAAAAGACAAGAAAAGTATAAAGCCAAAAGAGTTTATGTGTTCATGAGACTGTGTGTGTGACTGTGTGTGAAATGTGTGTGTTCATGTGTGTGTGTGTGGAAGGTGCGTGTTCATGTATAAGGTGAGTGTGAGTGTGTGTGCATCTTTGTTTTCATGTGAGTATGTATGTGTGAGTGTGTGAGTATGTATGTCAGTGTAAGTGTGTGTGAGTATGTATGTGTGTGAGTGTGTGAGTGTGTGTGAGTATGTATGTGTGTGAGTGTGTATGTGAGTGTG
>NW_021620849.1:4000084-4014132 GCF_004785775.1 Grammomys surdaster
GAGTGTGTGTGTGTGTGACTATGTATATGAGTGTGTGAGTGTGTGTGAGTATGTATGTGTGTGAGTGTGAATGTGTATGTGAGTGTGTATGTGAGTGTGTGTGAGTGTGTATGTGAGTGTGTGTGTGTGCCAGAGTTGAGAGTCAAGAACAAGAACAAGAGCAAGCCAAGAACAAGAGCAGCACAGAGAAGCAAATAAAAATTAACATATCTGATAGACATAATTCAATTATATCACCAACCACCTTAAATGTCAATGTTTTAAATTCACCACTTGAAAGATCAGAGTAGATTATAAACCAAAACCCAATATATGTTATTGACAAGAACCCCACTTCAAATATAAAGGCAAAATAGATTAAAGGGGCAAGGAAGATACAGCATACAGATAACTCATCAATAGATAGAAGAGATAGCTAGCCAAGTTCACACAGAGCAAATTCAGAAGCAACAAAAGTTATCAAGGCTAAGGGGGCCTTGCTCTTGAGGGGCACTACTCAAGCAAGAAAGGGAAGGTTTGATGGTGTGTGCCTCACACCAGTGTAACAGTGCCCACGTGAAACTGACAGGACGGAATGCAAACAAAACCACGGTTCCGGAGACTTCGATAACCCTCTAGGACAGATGGAGGAGTCTAGAAGGGAAGGACACCAGCAAGAGCTCAGCAGAACCCGACATCAATCGGCTGGAAAAGATTGGCAGCCGTGGCTTGTTTCATTAAACAAACAAAGTGGGGTGGGAGGGGTATTCACCAAGACAGACTACGTTCTGGGCCACAAAACATATCTTAACAAATTCAAAAGAATAAAAGTCACATAATATCTGCTCTGAGAGTGGAATGAAACTAGAATTTAATTGTTTAAATTGACATCACTGTTCCGTGGTGTGGTTAAGGGGAAGGGTTTTATTGATATGACAGCAAGAACATCCAGAGGCATCTGGCATCTGGCAGAGTCTGTAGCAGAGAGAGAGAGAGAGAGAGAGAGAGAGAGAGAAGACTGAATAGAACATGGCCATCAGACTGGACATGGTCAGGGCTATCTGTGAGAGAGAGGAGAACAGCAGGAGAGAGAGAACAGATAAAAGAGAGAAACAAGAGAGGGAGGGAGATAAGGCAAGGAGAGAGGGAGGGAACGAGACAGAGAGATGGTGTTGAAAATGTCAGGGTTATGAGGAGAATGAGTAGCTGCGGGAGGGGAGCCTGTGAGCTGGAGGGAGTGTAGGGAAGCTAGCACAGGCTTTGAAAGGTGTGACTGGTACTTGTGATACTTGGGATCCTGGGGGCCAGCTTGTGCTTTAGAATGCTACCAGGCATGGCTGATAGCAATTTGTCCCTTCTTCCAATGACTCTTTTCAGTAGAGAGGAACGAGTTTCATAAGTTCCTGAGGGATGGTGGCTTTTATCTAATGACCAGAAGTCCTCCTATAGGCTGGGTCGTGTCCATTTTTGAATATTTAAACTACCTTTTGGAGTCTGGGGAACTCGAGTCTCCTTGTCTCTGACATTAATAATAAGGTGTGTTTTAGATTTTCTGTTGCTGTGTTAGAACACAAACCAAAACCAACCTGGGAAGGAAAGGATTTATTTTGCTTACACTTCTACATCACTGCCCATCACCACTGAAGGAAGTCAGGGCAGGAACATGGAGGCAGGAACTGAAGCGGGGACCATGAAAGTATATGCTTACTGGCTTTCTCTCCATGCATTGCTTAGCCTGCCTTTTTAACATAACCAAGGACTACTTGCCAAGGAGTGGCACCATCCACAATGGGCTGGGCCCTCTCATATCAACCATTGATCAAAAAAAAATGTCTCACAGACATACCCACAGGCCAGTGTGATGGAGGCGATTTCTCATCTGAGAGACTCTCTTCCCAGGGATGTCTATGTTTGTGTCGAGTTGACGAAGACTAACCATCACAATGGTGCTGTAGTTTGTCTGGGAGGATGCGTACCTAGCACGCAGGAGACCATGGGTTCCATGCCCCATCAGGGAGAGAGAGAAAGGGAGGGGGATAGAATAAATCAATAACAAAAGGAGGTGGAAGTTGCAAAATCTTTGAGATATTCAGTAACACACTTTCAAATAGTACATGAGCCAAAGAAGAAATAGCAGGATGATTTTAAGACTACATGAAAATAAAAAATGTAACTTATCAAAATGTGTAGATGAAACAAAGGCAAGAGAGGGAAATTTACAGAATTAGAAGAGAAGAAAGATGAGGGCTGGTGAGGCGGCTCCGTTGGTAAGGTGCCTACCTGTGAGCATGACGCCCTGAGCATGGGTCCCAACACCCATGTGGAAAAGTGGGGCAGCGTACATCTATAACCTGCGCTGTGGGGACAAAGGCAGCTGGATCCCGGAGGCTCACTGGCCAGCCAGCCAAGCCAGTCAGTGAGCTCCAGGCTCAGTAAGAGACTCTGTCTCCAAAACCATGGTAGAGAAAGCCTGAGGAAGATGCTCAACACTGACCTCTGGCCCACACTGGACACATGCACCTGCACACAAATGCACCTACTCTAGAGTACACTACACTATGCACACAGTGAATTTTTCATCCATAGCCAGGCTATAATATCAGCACTTGGAAATCAAAGCCAGCCTGGAATCTGTAAAGAGATCCTGTCATAAGGAAAAGAAGGAAGGGAGGGAGGGAGGGAGGAGGGAGGGAGGAAGGAAGATGGATAGAAGGAAAGAAGGAAGGAAGAATAGACAAGAAGAAAGAGCTAAACAGTCATTTAGGCATCCATCTTAGAAAACCGGAGAAGGAAATTAAATAAAGAGCATACAAAAAAAAATAATGGCAATTAGATCAGAAAATCTGTGACAAAGAAAACAGGAAATCAGTAGAGAAAGTCAACAGAACCAAAAGCTCATTCTTTGAAAGGGTTCAAGATTACTAGTAACTGTTGCCCAGGATAACTAAGAAGAGAAAACATCACCAATATTAGAAAAGAACAAAAAACACCACCACGCATGCAATGGTATTAAGAAACAGAAAAATTATGGAGTCACTGCTCACTGACATGCATAACCTAGATTAAAGTGCATCAAGAAGCAGACAATATGAAGACAGAAGAACTGAAGCAACAGAATCAGCACGTGAAAACAGGAAGCTCCAGGCTTGCGGGGCTCACTGGTGAACTCTGTCAAATGTTTATAGAAGAAATTATATAAGCTCTTTAAAATCTCCTTCAGAGACAGGAGCAGCGGGAGTATCAGTAATACCCCTAATGAAGACAAATGGAAAATTCACTAATAAAATATTATCAAATATAGCCCAACAGTATAAAAAAAGAATTATACATCACAACCAAGTGAAAGACATCCTAGGGTATATAAGGCAGTCCACTATCTGAAGATCAATTAACGTAATCCATCACATCTAATCAGAAGAAATCATATTCTCATATCAGTAAGAAAAAGTGTTTGACAAAACCTAATGCATTCATTCATGTAACAGAAAAAAGTTCTGTCACTCAGCTGTGACCAGAGGGGACTTCCTCAGCTTTGTAAAGGACAGTTACAGAAACCCTGGCAACATAGCAATTAATGGCAAGAAACTGGAAATTTTACTATTTCCTTTTTTTTTCAGCACCATGCTGAAAGCCCTATCTAATGCAGTAAGACAAGAGAAGGAAATAAGTATTAAGTTAGGAAGGATTAGATAAAGTTCCTTTGCTCACAGATCGCATTGTAGTCTTGTAGTAAATCAGAAATAGACTTCCAAACCGAGGAAGCGCTGGCAGTGTGCAGGTCTAAACTGGACAGGTGAGCAGAAGAGCCATAACGCTCTGGGAAGGAATGGTGAGGAGACACAGCCCTGGCTCTACTGCTGAAACAGCGCCAGAGCCTGCTTAGTTCTGAGGAGAGCTCCAGTGCCTGCTCACACAGCGGATGGTGTCAGTCACCTTGTGCGGCATCAATCTTTCTGATGGCAGCGCCTCCAATCACCAGGTCACCTTTCACTAGGTCCCGCCTCCTAGAAGATTCTACCACTTCTTATATCACAAGATGAGACATATCCAAAGTACAGCAGAGATATATTCCATATGCATAGACAAGAAGAGTCAATACTGTCAAGATGGCAGTTCCCTGCGACTCGTCAGCCCAATCAAGATGCCAGCAAGTTATTTTACAGATACTAAATGGATACTGGCATTGAGAGCCACAAAAAGACTCTTGGCATCTTTAAGAATTACTAGAGGCTGGGGGTACAGTTCAGTAATAGCAGGGTGTTGGCTTAGAATTCAGGAAGCTCTGGGTTCAATGTTCACCCCATTCCACAAATAAGAGGTGGGAGGGAGGGAGGAGGAAGAGAGAGAGACTGATTTGTTACACAGAATAATCAGACAGTGTGACATCTGAGTATGGGGGGGGGGTGAAAGATAGATCAATAGATTGAAATACAGAATCCTAGAACTAGTTCCACAAAAATATCAACAGACCTTTGTCAAGGAGCAAAAGGCATTAAGATGACACAAAGATACTCCTTCCAGTAACTGCTAGAACAACTGTACATCCAGACATTAAAAATGATGGAGACACAGATCTTACACCATTCACAAAATGAACTAAAATTATAGACTTAAAATGTAAAATGCATAACTATAAAGTCCCTAGGTTAAGATAGCATAGAAGTAACGTAGAGAGAAACAGGTATGGTGGTCAGACTGTAAAATACAAGAGCAAAGCCACATCTAGTTAAGAAATAACTGATGAGCTGGGTCTTCTTAAAATTTAAAACTTTTAGCTAGGTATGGTGCTACACGTCTGTGGTTTTAATACATGGGCAGGAGAATCATGAACGAAAGGCCTGTGGTTTTTTTATGTGATAGACTGTCTTAATCAAAATGAAAAGACAATGGGAAAATGCTTCCAAAAGGCTCATGTGAGAAAGGATTGTCCTAAAAAGTATACTAGAATGCTTATGACTCAACAATAAGAACACACAACACAACTAAAAAGGTCTGGCATGGCGAGCAGCCTTCTTTCTAGTCTTCTGTGTAGAAGGTAGAGAAAGAAAATTTGCTTGAGCTCAGGACAGACTGGACATCACAGTGGGACACACACACACACACGCGCACACACACACACACACACACACACACACACTTTCCTTAAATGGGTGAAACACAGAATACCTAACATTTGATGGTGTTCAGGACATATCAGTGGAAAGGGTATACAGTTGACATAGCTCAGCCCATTCTGTTCTGTATAACAAAATACCATAGAGTGGACTCTTTAAAAACATGAAATTGTGCTCACTAAAGCAGCACTATATACTAAAAATTGGAACAATTCAGTGAAGATTAGTCTGGCCCCATACAAGGGTGACATGTGAATCTGTGAAGCAGTTCCATATATTTAAGTGAAACAAAACAAAACAAAACCCAAAAAGTATTCCTCAGAGCTTTAAGGCCGGGAAAGCCAAGGACCAAGGCAATGGCAGGTTTATAATCTGGTGAGGATTCAATATCTGACTCCAGGGTGCAATAAACACTTATGGAAGACAAGAATGGGTAGATTCCCTCTACAAGCCCTCTTACAAGTGTTCCTAATCCCATGTACAAAAGCCCAACCTTCATGACCCAGTCATTTCCCAAAGCCAAATCCCAGCCCCACTACTGTTGCATTAGGAGGAAATTTCAACAAGGCATAAATATTTGAATCACAGCAGCCAGCAGACAAGCCTAAAACAGAACAGTCAACATCATATGTCATTGAAGAATTGCTAGTGGAAATGACAAAATACCATGACACACCTATTAGGATAGCCAAAATCCCGAACAACAATAACACAAATGCTCCAAGGATGTGGACCACCAGGAACCATCATCTGCTGCTGGTGAAAATGTAGCTAGTTTGAAAAAACAGCTTTGCTGAACACACTTTTTTTTAGTTTTCTTCCCAGTACCTACCCAAATGAATAGAAAACTATCCACACAAAAACTTGGATGTGGTTATTTATTGAAGTTCTGTAGGCATAGTGTTATTGTACACTGGGTAAAGATTTATTGCTGATTTCTATGTCCTCATATCTGGCTGCAAAACCTTGCTCCCCATTTATTCCCTGATTGGTCAATAAAGAAGCTGATCACCCAATGACTGAGCAGGGGAGAAAACAGGCCTTGAATTCCTCCCAGCCAGGGGAGAGCAGACAGAGTGAGAGAGAAGATGGGGATTTGCCACAGGGAGAGAGTCCAGGAGACTCCATGAGGAAACAGTTGGAGCCCAGAGAGCTAGATCTAAATGCAGGTACTAAAATCCAAGTATCGCTGGGATTTTGACTGGGAGGTAGCTAGATTAGCTGAGAGGATTAAAATAGAGTAATACTGCTCAGTTGTTGTGCCCTTAAAGCTTGTTAAATAAATATAATAGTTCAATCTCAATTATTTGGGAGCTAGCTGGGTTAAGAGGAAAACTGAAACAAACATATAAATTAGCCATTAACATGGTTCCATTTATAATTATCAAGACGTGGAAGCAACTAAGAGATCCCTCATAGGGGAGTGGATAAACTTTAGGTACAACTAGAATGAAAGTAACTGAGGAGCAAACCATGAAAGACACAGGGCCAATCTGGAAAAAGCCATAGACTGTATGATTCTAACCGTCCAATAGTCTATAAGATGCAATTTTGTAGAGAACTACAGAGACATCCTAAGAATATCAGTGACTATGCTGTGAGGGAGGGGATGAGGGTGATGAGGCAGGGAGCAGGGAATCTTTAGGTAATGACAGTACTCTGGATGATTCTGCAGTAGCAGTAAGTCCCTGCCACAGAATGTACAACTCTAGGAGTGAATCTGGGTACACTGCAGACATGGGGTCACAGTGATGCCAGCATAGCTTCACTGATTGTAGCAAATCCACACTGGCACAGGAAGCTGGCAGTGGGTATACTGGCTTGTTCTTGTTTTCGGTTTTGCTGTGACCAAACATCTGGCAAAAGCAACTTAGAAAAGGAAAGGTTTATTCTGGCTCATGGAGTGAGGATATGGTCCGTTATGGCAGAGGAGACACAGCTAAGGGTAGGTTTTCCCTCCTCAGACTCTCAGGACACACCTGAACATAAACACCAAGAGGTTTGTCTTCAAAGTTCCTCTAAATCCCTTCAAGTTGACGACAGAGATTAGTCATCACACAGTATGGGTGGGAACATGAGAACGTTCTGCAGTTTTTGCTCCAGTTTTTTTTTTTTCCATTTCTCAGTTTTGCTGAGAAAATAAATGCTAATGTTTAGATGATGACTGTCCCCCAGAGCCCATGCGATAACGGTTTGTTCACACCTAGGTGTGCATTTGGAAAATGGAACCTTTAGAAGGCAGAGCCTAGGAGGTGGCCTTTAACCCTCTCTACAGGATGGAACCTATGTCTGGTATCAATAACTGAGCCAAAACTTGTAGCTGGCTAGGACACAGGAAAATCTAGTATCATCATCCTGCTTAGTGGACGTAATAATAAACTGTCCCTAAACTCTTATGGATTACTACATCTCTCAACCGTCATCAGAGAAGTTTCCTTTTTCAGTAGATGATTCATATGGAGACCCATAACAACTCAACACGCAGAGAATGACAGTGTGGGATGCTTAGCTCTAAGACAGCGACATCATGCTCCCTCACACAGGCTCAGAAACCATAAGAGAAGAGGGTAGAAAGAGCAAGAGAGCCAGAGAGGGTCATGGCTGTAGCAGGACAGGTTGGTGAACTCACAGCAGATGGGGATGCATGTCCAAGACCTGTCACAAGATCAGCCCACCCGAAATCCCACCGTGGACTGGGGGTGGCGGTGTGGCCTCACCCCTAGAAGGAGATTCTGGCTCTGGCACTTGATGGCTTCTGGAGGAATGGAAGAATGGAGTGACGGATGGTCTATTGGATGGTCCAAACACCCACGCCCACTCAGGCAGCACTAAAGGGCTGAGTGAGTGGGGGCAGGGCTAAGAAAACAAAGCCGATACTTTGTATGAAATTATCAGAGAATGGATAAATAAAATCAAGTTTTAAGAAAAGAAAAAGATGTGACAGTGTGTATTAAATGCCTTTTTGGTATGAATGGCAACCTGCTAAAGGATTATCGTAATGTGTTCATTACAGCCAGAAGATGCTACTGCATCTTTTTACCTGAGGCAGTTGAGCCCAAAGAGCCTGTGTTCCTCTCCTATTATCACCAGAAGTTAAACAGAGAAATCTTCAAAAGGAATAACAGTGTGTTTTCATAATTTAATTTTTTTTAAGTTTAAAAATGCAGAATTCTAGAGCTTTTTCTTTGACTGGCAAATTAGTAGGATGGGTTTCAGTGGGCTGTTTTTAGGAGCCCTTTGTACCTGTTAGGGGCCTGGGGAGCAGCGGCAAAGAGGAGTCAAGTCCCAGTTCTGTAAGTCAACCCTTGGGGGTATGGTTCCCACCCTGATTTCCGGCTTGTGGGGGCAATGCTATTTTTGTTTTCCGAGGAACCATACTTGTTTAAAATTAGAATGTATGGTGTGGTGACGCTGGCAACTCGCCAAGTCAATTACAAAAGGTGTAAAACACAAAAGCAGAGGGGCAGACAGGCCGCAGAAATGCTTGTGATGGTTTATTTCCACTACCACCTGGTCTCTCAGGCAAATGCTTATTTTATGTGTGTGCTTGAATAAAGCTTTGTTCATGAAATAAATGGCAAGAATAGAGCTGGCACAGTTGGTAGATCAAAAATATGGGATTTCCGGCCATGTTTACATTTTAGATAAACAATGAACTTTTTTTTATACTTTTTAATTGAGAAATAATTTGGATACCACTAAATCCACTCTTGTGAAGTATAGGCTCCGATGGCTTTTGGGAACTGGTCAGCATCTCTACCTGACGTCAGTGTAACTGGATCCCATCTTCACTGGCAGTCCTTCTGGAGACACTGATCTTCTCTCTGGCTATGAGACTGCCCGTTGTGAACACTCCATATAAACAGTGTAAAGTGTATTCCACTGGAAAACTGTCATGTTAGATCTCACGGAGGAGCTGGCCCTGAGCGTGTGTCCTCTCCCCCAGTCTCTGCTTTTCAGATCCAAGTGTATTTGTCCTCCAAGGCTCCTTGTCTGGGGACAGGCTGCCAAACTCCCAATTCTGTGGCAATATAGGTGAGGGTAAGGGGACAGAACAGCAAAATAGCCCAAGACTAAAAACAGCGCGTCCTTGAGAATAGCTGGAAGGCCAAGCGTTTCCAGCAGATGTTACTACTGTTTATCCCGATACGAAATGCCTGCAGTGGGGAAGAGTGTGGCCAGGTAACCGCATTCATCCACGGGGAGAAAGCACATTGGGGGGCTTTAGCAGACTGCCTCAACTTCCCCCACTGGTTTCTTCTAGATGTTTGAAAGCCTTCAACTTGGTGATGTCGCCTCTGTCTGCTGCCATTCAGTCTTTACTTGGAAGCCCCATGAGAGGAGATACTGCTTCACTGGGACTCTGTTAGGAGCTCTGGCTGTCTGCCTTTGTGGGACTTCCCCAGGGCATTTCTTCTGGATGTCTTGAGTACCTGATTAGATGGTTTTATTCTATCATCTAAATATTATTATTTATTATTTTACACTAGATTGCTACCCATTTAATAAACTCACTCATTCAAAATCAAAGTGTGGCTATTATAGATCATTCTCTGAATTATACAGAACAAATGGAACCACATGCCATGTGGTTCTTTCTGATTTGTTCTCCCACTCAGCATATTTTCAAAGCTCATCAATAATTATAGAATGTATTAGTACTTTAGTGTGTGTGGGTTTGTATGTGTACTCGTGCATAGACATGTGCAAGTGTCCATAGATGTCAGACACTGGATTCCCCTAAGCTGAAGTGACAGATGGTTTGTGAGTCCCTGGACACGGGAGCTGGGAACTGAACTTGGGTCCTCTACAGAGCAATAGGTGGCACCCCTAACTGCTGAGCCCTTCATTCCTTCTCCAGCCTGAGTCCTTCATTCTTTTTATGGTTGAATAGTATTCCATTGTGTGAGCATACTATACTTTGCTTATCCCTTCTTCAGCTGATACATACTTGGGCTGTTATAGATAATGATGCTATGAATATTCATGTACAAGGTTTATTATATAGGCAAATGCATTCTTGGCTCTTGGATATATAGCTAGGAGTGGAAGCTGTGGGCAACTTAGTAACTCTATGCCATTCTGTGGCGCCAAGGAAGCTGCACCGTTTTGTCTTCCCACCAGCAATGTATGGGGTTTCGATTCACCCACCTTCTTGTCAACACTTGTTACTGTCTGTCTTTTAGAGTCAGCCCTCCTGCTGTGTGGGGGTGAGGAAAGGACTTAGCACACCTCTGAGGGAAGTCATGTGCCTATCTGAGGACAATCTGAGCCAGGCTAGGCAGTTAGTGTGCTTATATCCTGTCTCCCCACTGCAACTCCTGCCCAGCTCCTGCATGAGGAGCGAGCTCACCTCACACTGGGCTGCTCACTTCAGGGTCTCTTATTAACACGAGAAAAAAAAATGTTTAACACTTTAGAAGATATTGAAAACTTAGAGAACTGGGGATGGAGAAGAAGCGTTAGAAATTAGTGAAATAAATGATGTGTGTGCAATGTAACCTTGGGAGGCATGCCTGTAGGTGGCACACCGGCCAGATTTCAATGACCAGGAAGACACGGCCTTCTAGGGTCTGCATTCTCTACGTGAGGTTCCTGGGCCCCTATGGAGAGGTGACCATAAATGCCCAGTGTCTGTCTGAGAGGTTCCATCCTCTCAGAGCAGCCAATAGAAAGAGATGCAGAAAGCAAAACATTAGATGGAGCTTGGAGAGCCTTATGGAAGAACTGGGGGATGGAATGGGGGACCAGAGAGGACAGAGACTCCACAGGAAGACCAACAGAATCAACTAACCTGGACCTTTGTGAACTCCCAGAGACTGAGTCACCAAGCAAAGACGGAGCATGCACCGGACCTCAGCCCTCCTGCACATACATAGCAGATGAGCGGCCTGGTCTTCATGCAGGTCCCCCAATAACAGGCACAGGGGGTTGTCCCTGAGCCTGTTGCCTGCCTATGGATCCCACACCCCTAAACAGACACCTGTCCCTCAGTAGGAGAGGATGTGTCTAGTCCTACAGTAACTTGTGTGGGGAGGAAGGGGGTTTTAGAGGGTGGTGATCCCCCTTCTCAAAGGAGAAGGGGAGGGAGGAATGGGGGAAGGATCTGTGTGAGGGGTGCTGGGAGGAGAGGTGGGGATGATGTTTGGATGTAAAGTGAAGACATAAATTTAAAAAAAAAAAGCTCCAATCTCCACTTTTCTTACTGTAAATCTGAGTTACTTTCAAAATGGTCTAAGCTGTGTGGAAAAGCAAGCTTCAGATTCTTCTGGAACTTTCCTGGTGCAGGTGGGACCCCTCGTGTGGCTCCTCACGTTGCCCATGGCAACAGCCTTCTGCACCCTCATCTCCCACACCTTGCTTCTGTTATTTTATCCCAACAGCAATGTTCTCAGCCCATCCTCCTTAAAGCATCAGAAAGCAAGGCTTAGGAGGGAACTGACTGGCAGGTGTCCCCAGCACAGTCAGGGTCCTACACTCCCCACAGGGCAGAGTCTCTCTGCCTGTGAACTCCTCCCAGTGTCATCTCTTCTCAGGCTGTTTGTCCAAAAATGTGTGCTTAAGTCCATGGGAAACAGTCTGACAATACCTGAGAAACACAAGTACAGAAGTGGCACATGGTCCTGCAATTCCATTTCTAACGCTGACCCATGGAATGGAAAGTGTAGACAAACAAAGGCAATTTATATACCCAAGTTCAAACTGGCACTCTGCATAATAGCCAAGGACCCACATGGCCATCTCAAGATGAACGGATAAAAAAACCCAGCATGGTGTACATGTTCTTCATAAAGGAATCTTTGATACATTCCATTAACACAAGCAAGCCTTAAAAAGAAGTGTCAAGTGAAGCAAACCAGCCATAAAAGGGTAAATATTGAGTCCATTTATAGGAGTCAAATTTCCAAATTCACAAAGAAAGAAAGAATAGTGATTACTGGGTTGAGTCTGGTGGGGTAATTGCTTAACAGGGATACAGCTTCTCCTTGAGATGAAGTTCTGGGACTGAGGCTGGTGACAACCATGCTGTGAAGGTATTTAATGCCACCAACGTGGACAGAAAATGACTACACAGTAACTTTACACTGCACATATTTACTAGAACAAAGTGCTGGTTGGCTGCTGACTCCTGATGAGATTGGGGATGGGGTGAGTCCCCAGGACAAGCAAGGGGAGGAAGAGTGACCTTGAACCGCTCATTACTGCCAGAGGAAGACAATCAGCAGTCAAAATTAGGTGAGCAAGAAGAACACAGAGCAACACAAGTACATTCTGGGAAGTCAGGGAAGCCCAGGGTTTGAGAAGGAATGGGTACGAGGATGTAGGGGAGCCAGGAGGGGTAAGAACTGGACAATTCCCATGGAATAAAACTCCCTGTCTCTTTAATGAGTCGCATCTGCTCTGGCTCACAGGAAGTGGCTCGGCGAGGAGAACTTGCCTGGCACACACAGCCATGGAGTTCCATTCCCCAAACTGAAAAAAAATTACACCTCGGGGGAAAGAAATGTGCGGTAAGATAATGAGGTCCTTTTTAGCATCAAATTGCAGAAGTTGAGAACTAAATTCTCAGACATTCTGGAGCTGGTAGCCGGAGTCGCACAGCGGCGTGGATACACCCAGCGCTCCAAGCTGTACCCTCAAAAACACCAAAGTGGTTCCATGTTGGGGACATTTTACCACAATTTAAAAAAAAGTGAGAAAACTCTGCTGTGTGCTCGTCTCTGACACAAGGGCCATGTGACAGATCTCTGTAGCAATCTGTTCATTGTCAAATGTCAAAAGCCTTAAAGCTTCGAGCTCCCGAACCCAGCAACCTTATCTCCAAGAATCTGTTTAATGGCAATAAAAAAGGTTTCTGCAGGGATCGTCTGAAAAATAAGTATAGCCAAAGAGCTGCTTATTACAAACAAAATGGAGGCCGGAGAGATGAGACACACATTAGCACACTCTTACCTGCAACTCCAGCTCCAGGGGCATACAAAACCCAAGTGTGCACGCACACCCCAACACACATGTGCACAAGATTAAAACTAATACATATAAATCTTTTTTAAAAAAGTGAAAATAAACCCAAAATAACCAATACATCCAGGGCAATGGCTAAAGTACCTGTTCATTAAAAAAAAAAAAAGTCTGTCTCCTAAAATGATGATGGATTCTAATGAGTTTCCGCTCATGGAAACTTTCATTTCATATTCACCAACCATGGGGCTTACTGAGTTTCGGTTTAGTTTGTAGAGGTTTTGTTTGTTTGTTTGCTTGCTTGCTTGCTTGTTTTTAAAGGCAAAGTCTCCTATGCTCAGGATGGTCTTGAACTCAATATATAACAGAGGTTGTTCTTGAATTCTGCTTCCACCTCCTAAGACCTGAGACTGCAGGCTTCTGCTGCCAGCGCCAGCTCATTATGCTTTACTCTCCTGTTATAAAATATGGAGGCCACCGACTACTGCTGGCTCTAACTAGCTGCACCCTTCTCTGTCCCTGCTTCTTTGTGTGTGTTGTGCATATGTGTTTGCATATGTGAGGACCCGTGTGAATGTACATATGCATATCTTCATGTAGAGGCCCAAGGGTGACATTAGATATCTTCTGTGATGGCTCTCATTTTGTTTTATTTTGTCGTGACAAGGTCTCTCAATTGAACTCTGAGATCACTAGCTATTGTACTAGCCATCTTGCCCTGGGGGTTCCCTGTATGTCTCAAAATGTTGGGATTATAGGCACAGGGCATGCCTACACAGTGTTTATGGGGACTCTGGGGATCCGAACTCTGGTCCTCATACTTGTATGTCAAGTGCTTTATCTACTGAGACCGTGCCATCTCCCCGGGTCTTTGGACCTTCCTCTATCAGACACAACTCACTGGACCTTCAAAGATTTGAATATCACTTTATCACTTGATGTCTATTGCCTCAAAGAACTGCAACCATACAGACACACACACACACACACACA
>NW_021620849.1:4014232-4030440 GCF_004785775.1 Grammomys surdaster
ACATACATGCATATACACACACACACATACACACACACACACAGACATACAGACATACATGCATACACACACACACATACAGACATACAGACATACATGCGTACACACACACACACACAGAGACATACAGACATACATGCGTACACACACACACACACACACACACACACACGCACACACACACACACACCCCACACCAGAGCTCCAGAATTCCAACAATAACCAGTCAACACTGGAGTGAGATTATAATGAAAAGAGCAGGTTACAAAGTAGCATCGCCCTATGCCAAGCCTCAAAAATACACTTACATATAAACAAATACTTAGCTACAAGTGTAAAGAAAATGAGACAGTGAGAGCCTTCTCTTGAGAACCCAGGCTTCTCAACAGCTGTCTGCGTGAGCACCCACGTGCCTCAGGAGGCATCCTGAATGCTGAAGGCTGTAGACCTGGGTGTATAGTTCCAAAAAAAGTATAGAAGGTGGAGTTGGACAGGGACTCGGCATCCAAGGAGCTGAGTCCCCAAGCACCCAGGTGCTGTACTCAGTAGGTCCAAACCACACATCACCCTGGAAAGAGCCAGGGCCTGCCTGTTAAGTTCTCATCTGGTTTAGTTTCTAGCTCATGGTGAATGTACTGGTTTCCAACCTACTGACCGAGAAGTACCTGTTTATCACCTGTGCCTGGGGTCCCATTACTGAAAGATTTTGGCCTTCCAGGCAATATTTATAAAAAGAGAACTTGTTTTCACATTTATTGGTCCAAGTCACATGTGACTGCCAAATAGCTTGCTAATCTGCAGGAATCCACCAAGAATGAGGTGTGTTGGTTTCCAGCTCAAGCAGCCCAAAAGCTGAACAGCTGCTCTTTGTCTGCTGGAAAGAATGGAGTCCTGTGGGCACCTGTCCTCTGTGCCAGGCTCCTGGGTGAGGACTGCCAAGCAGCCAGCATTTCCTTCACACCCAAGGACACAGCTCGTAACACTAAAGACATATGCAGGAAGGTGAAGCAAGGCAGAGCTACTCGTGGGGACAGCACAAGTTCTAGTATATAACCAAAGAACTTAGTATTACAGAAGACTGAAGCACTAAGCAAAGTCTTCTAGAAAGAAGGCCTATTCAGTAAAATCAAACTATTCTAAAGCCACAGCAAGTTTACTGTGATATGGAGATGGTATGCCATCCATCGGCCCTTTATTTGCTATAGCCCTAGGCACACAGTAAGTCCAAAATATCCACTGAGTTAATAATATGGACAGGCACAGAGGCACATTCCTTCAAGCCCAGCAACTTGGGAGGCTGAGGCAGGAGGATTGCCATGAGTTCAAGACCCAAACCCAAACAAACCTAATTATTTGGCTTTAACATAATATGGAAGTTACATTGCATATGTCCAAGAAGGGAAGACCCTGTTCTATTACTTCCCCTATTATCAAGGCCAGAAGTATAACCAGTCCCATCTTGTCTACCAGGACAAGCTATGGTGGCCCCCAACCAGATGTCCTGCTGAGGCAGGACAGGAGGTGGACATGTGGAGAAAGATCCCAGATCCCAGGTAGATGCTGCTCTAAGGACAGTACGAAGCCACAGGGTACTGCTGTGCTCAGACTTCCCTCCAGCTGGGGCATGAATTCCCTCTTCTATCCAAACATTAGAACCTATCTTAGCAGAAAGGTCTTGGTCGTTTGCTGGGCACTTGTTTCCCAAAGTTTTGTCTGTGGAATTTGTTCTCCAATCCACAGCTGTAAGCATCAGATCTATATGATAATGCCTGGATATATATCCCCAACTCACATGTCTGTTCTGAACCCCATGTATGCACTTCATTTCCTTGCACCATGTGACCTGTCTCCATGGAAGCATTCTGGGAGTCTCACTCTAACACGGGGCAGAAACATCCACTCTATGACTGTCCTCTCCAGTGCCCAGGCCCTCGGTGTCCTTCTCAGTTGCTGCCCATGGGTCATGGATGTGTTAAAACTGCAAACGGCTGCACAGTGCATACTGTGCTATTAGGAGACGTGCACACTTTTTATGTCAGTCAACTGCCTGGCAAGTAACAGATATCTGGAAGGGGTCCTGGGAAAAAAGTTAAGTGGCTTTTTCCAGTTTGTAGAAAGATGCCAGTTGGGCTGGAAGTGGCCTATTGGAAAGGAAATGTCCCAACCCTGAGGGGGCAGGGCAGGGCCAAGGCAGTGGGCTCGCAGGGCTGCTTGCTGTGGACGGTCTTGTCAACTTGCCTAGGTGCCCTACAAATATTTTCCGTGTGTCCACAACACCCAAAGGTTAGGAGACACTGGTTAGATTACAATGGCCTCTCTGTTTCTAGTTCTTCTCTGTTGGCAGAAAAACAACCTTGAGTTTCTCCCCTTCCTACCTCTAAGTCAGCGTGTATGTTCCACTCAACATCCTCCTTGGCCCAGGGGCCCGACTTGGCAAAGTTACTATAGGCTTCTTGTCAATGAGTGGCCAGGGACAGGCTGGTCTACTGGCCAGATGCCCAGCACAAATGGCTCTGCCCACTAAAGGGACCAGTCATTAGATATGCCAATAAACCACCTCCTTCCAGATGTTACCTGGCACCCATGCAGTTGGGGCCCCTCCCACCACATACAATTATACATTACAAACATAACAATTCTGTTCTGCTATGGTTCCAGCAAAGAAGTGTCGCTATCAAACTGAACTCAAAATCCTGCTTTATCTACAAAAGGTCAAACCAATATTAAGTATAAAGTCAGGAAGAGTCAAGTCAGTTAACAAACACAATTGAGCATTATGTAACCATTTTCAAAAGAGAACATCACTGGACTAGATAAATACTGTTCCCTGCAAATCAATGGTTTTCAACTTTCCTAACTTTAATACAGTTCCTCATGTTTCGGTGACCCCCAACGATAAGATTATCTCTGCTGCTACTTCAAAACTGTAATTTTGCTAGCTATGAATCATAATGTAAGAACCTGATATGCAGGATATGTGATATACAACCTTGGCTGAGAACCGCCGCTCTACCAGGGAGAATCTGTCCCACACCTTCCAATTTCTGGAACTAGCTCATTGGCTCATGGCCTTTTCAATCACCTTCAACACCTGCCACAAAGTATCTCCAACTTTTCTTTGCAAAGGTTATCCCTTCCCCCACAGTCTTCTGTCTGTGTATCGGAAACTCTCCCTTATCCTCTCTGGTCCCTCACTCATAACTGACCTGAGCCTGGATAATTCAGGATAATCTACCATACATGTTCTTTGTTCACTCACCTCTTCAAAGACATTTACCACATGAGACTGGTTTCTAGGCTTCGGAGACTAGGACTACTGTCTCTGGGGGATACTCTTCAGCCTGCCACAACAGGTATAAAATCTTTGGGCTGAGGATGTAGCTCAGGGTGCTAGCCTAGAAGACATGAGGACATGGGTTCAATCCCCATCAAGTTGAGATTATAGGCATGAGCCTCCACACTGCGAAGCCAGAGGCGAGAGGACTGAAAACTGAAGGTTAGGACTGGGAAGATGGCTCAACAGCGAAGTGTTTGTTCCACAGTGTGAGAACTTGAGTCCAGATCTCTAAAACTCACAAGCCAAACATGGTAGCACATATCTATAGCACTCCTCCAACCAGAGGGGAGGCAGAGACAGGAGACTCCTAGGAAGCTTAAAGGCCAGTTAGCCTGGCACACAAAATGACAAGAGATATTATCTCTCATAAGGTGAGAGATGAGGACCAATATCCCAGGTTGTCCTCTGACCTCCACAATCAAGCTCTGACATACACGTAGCTGTATTCACACAAAACACATATGCACACTCACACAAAGATTAAGGTGACAGTTAATAGTAATTAACTATTAATAGTTATCAATTATTAATTAATTTATTATTAATAGTAATTTCTTCAACAGGTTAAAAATCTTACTTTCTCTCTGGAACCATTTAGCAGGTCTTGCCTTACTCTTTATGCACCCATCTTATCTGAGGTAAGCCTTCCGGTATTGGCGCCTCCTCTTTCTGACTCCCCAGTGTTGGATATCCATGCAGATGGAGGAAGACTATTCTAGAATGCCACCCCACACTTCCACTTGATTTAATGATGCCTCCTTGTCTCCATTCCCTCTGATAAGCACAGTGTTCTTAAGGCCGCCATCTTCCACCCCTGTGCTCTCTGATGGGTGGGCTGAGCTGAGAGCCCGTTGAGGATCTGCAGGCTAGGCTAGCTTCCTCTTGCTTTCTGACATTGCCTTTTCTCCCCTTCCTCTTTGCAATCCAGAAAGTTGTTGCAATCTCTCAATTGCTGTTAATTCTCTCTTATTCATATGGATGCCCTGGGATTACACTTTGCTAATCTCTTTATTATCATTTTAATGGGTTCTGGGTAGAGAGAAGGTATAAATACACCCAAGATGAATTCTCCATCTTAAACTCCAAGTTAATCTTGCATTTTTCAGTTATAGCTTGCATATGCTTAAAAGATAAGAGACATTCTATTCTAAATCCGCAGGCTGCCATCAGGGGGTGATCATGGAGACTGGCGGGTTCAGATGTACATCCCAGCCTGCCAACTGGCCCTGCCTCCAACACGGAGCCCTTCCATGGATGAGAACCTCTGCCTGCTACAGACCAGTCAGCACATGTTAAGAGCTGGCCAACCGGGCTGGAGAGATGGCTCAGTGGTTAAGAGTACTGACTGCACTTCCAGAGGTCCTGAGTTCAAATCCCAGCAACCACATGGTGGCTCACAACCATCTGTAATGAGATCTGATGCCCTCTTCTGGTGTGTCTGAAGACAGCTACAGTGTATTCATATATAATAAACAAATAAAAAAAAAAAAAAAAAAAAAAAGAGCTGGCCAACCACATGAGGGCTTCCTCTTTCCAGGATTTGTTTTCAAGCAAATTAGTTCTCCCTTCTAATGTCAGTGACAAGACATTTGCTGCTACATGGCTCAGGGACACCTTCTTTGGGTTCCGCTGGCCTTAGAGAACCTTTTTACTCAAAAGCAAAGATTGCACGATACACCCCAGCTTTACAAAGTCCCGAGTTTAAAAATAAACATGGGTATTTGAAGGAACACAAAAATAGTTTATGCCCTCAGCTCTACAAAGCCCAGTGGCACTAGGTGTATGCTGTCTCAGAGGACACCCAGAGAGCCCAAATCTAACACAAAGCCCTCACGGACCTCAAACAAGCAAGACAGTAAGGAAGAGAGCCTTCTGTGTGCTTGGCTCCTTTGTGTTACCCAGGCCCATCCGTGCCCAGCTCCCTCCGGTCACACAGGCACCCACCCTGTCGATCTATTCATAAGCCAGTTGTAAAGACAGTCCCTGACCTGAAACCCAAGTGGTCACCCAACTCCTGCCTTTGAGGTCTTCTCCTCTCCAATCTCTGTACTGAGCCAATGGGCTTAACACAATGGAAGCTCCTGGCAGGCTATTCCTGTCTTTCCATGAGCTGTGCCCTCCCCAGGAATGCCCCCCCGCTCTGTGCACGCTCTAACCCAGCCCCCTCCCCCCAGTCAAAACCCCACCAGGCTTCAAGGCTAGCACAGATTAGTTACTCTTGCATTAGAACCACCACTCTCATTGAAGCTTAATTTTCTCTGTGCTTTTCCTGTGGCCCCTGTGTCGTATTCTGCCTCACCTCAGAGTCTGTGGCCCCTATGTCATATTCTGCCTCACCTCAGAGTCGCTGCCATCATTCCCCTTCCACAATCCTACCTATGAACCCCTCAGGCAGGGATCAGATCTCCTTTTCTGTGGACCCTGAGTACCTCAGGGAAAGAAGTGTGGGGCTGGAGAGATGGTTCATCAGATAAGAGTGTTTACCATCCTTGCAGGGAACCCAAGTCAACAGCACCCACTAAGACAGCTCACAGCTACAGATAAATCCAGCTTCAGGGGAATCCAATACCCCAGCCTCCATGGGCACCTTCACTCATGTGCATATATACCTTTCTGCATGCACAAACCAGTGAACATAACTTAAACTAATAAAAATAAATCTTAGAGCAGGGCTTGACGCTAACTTGACTAAAACCAATACTTACATAGCTTAGAGAAGCCAATACCAAGCTAGCAGGACCCAGTGTAATTCCAAAAGGCAAGCAGGCAGACCCCTGCTGGATAGTATCAGGGCCTGAGACTGCCTTTCTAAAATAGAACTGCTGGCTATGCAAGCCCGTAAGCACTCACATGTACACACAGGGGCATGCTGGAGTGCCCTGATCCACTCAACTCCCAGCATCCAGAACCCTAGTTTGAGCTTCCCCACTGGAAATCTGTTCCCTGTGTCCTGCACAAGTGGCCTTTCCCACTGTGCCCTACCTGACCTGAGGGAATGTAGAAGCACAGCTTACTGGGTAAACTCACAGGCTATCACTCTGTCTTACATGTTGTTTCACAACCAGATTCAAGACAGCTGAACACCAGAGCTTGCGTCAACAGAGGCAGGAGAGAAGGGCACACAGAGAGCGGAAGAATATGAGGAGACAGCAACAGACACCCACTAAGTCTCTATCCAGATGTCTCTGAAAGATTCCAGGGATCCAAAAGAATCACATGGTTTCCTATCACTCTGTAGATCCACTGGCTACTGTGTAGATAACAGGTCATGACCAGTTAGGCTGGGCCTCCATACTGGCTCTTCTAGAATGCCTTTTCTCTTTTGGAAAAAGCTGGGGGCTCAACTGCCAGCAGGAAGGTCCAGACAGCTGGGGCTCGTGTGTCCTGGCCGCAGTCTGGCTCAGAATAGTCTGTGCTTGTTTCCATGAACCAAGGGCATGTCACCCAGCTCCTCCAAGGGGCTAGATGTCTGTGTGTGCCAACACGTTCCCACTTCATTTTTACCTTCTCAAAGCACACTTCAAACTTCTATCCTTAGATTCACCCATTTCCAAGCACATTTTATCTTGGGTGTCAGGGTAGTTCATATCCCTCTCAGAAGAAATCTGTTTTCTAAACCAGAAAGGCCTTCCTGTGGACCCATAGCAATGCTGAGATCCATCCTGCCACGGTCTCAGCAGTGTCTTGGAAGAGGTAGCTTCTAGAGATTGCAATGTTTACCAGTCATTTCCTGTGTGAGCATCATACTGGCCACTGACACATGAGAGACCTCTCCCAATCTTCCCAACAGCCTTGAGATTAGCGCCATTTCTTCTTTTGCGGCAGTAATTAGCTAAGAGAAAAGATTAAGTAACTTGCTCAAGCCAGGCAGTGGTGGCTCACACCTTTAATCTCAGCCCTTGGGAGACAGAGACAGGAAGATCTCTGAGTTTGAGGCCAGCCTGGTCTACAGATCAAGTTCCAGGACAGTCAAGGTTACATGGAGAAACCCTGTCTCCAAACACCACACACACACACACACACACACACACACACACACACACACTCTGTTCAAGTTCATATACATTCATTACACAATGGTCCCTGTGTCACCTAATTCCTGTGACGCTTCGGGTTCCTTTAACATCTGTTCCACCATGTGTATCTGGTTATGCCCATACCTTTGTTCTACTTACCCTCCTTCTACCTCAGACCCCTCAGGCCTTTGCCTCTCCTCCATGTTCAGGATGAAGTGTTCTTGGGATGCTCAGCTGGTTTCTGAGTAAACAGGTTCATCCTTGTACATCATTGCAGGCCAAATCCATCTCGAGTTCTGACTCATCATGAGACCGTCAGCCAGAAGCCCTCGCTGCTACATCAACTACCAACACTCCTGTCATTCCCCTTGATTCTTGGTGGTCTGGGCTCCTGAATCACCATCTTCTCTCCTCTGCCACCCTTGTTTTGATTCTTGGGTGATTTCTTTGCATGCAGAGATGACCCTTCCAACTGGCCTTTTAGACTTGAACTTTTTCTTCTTTCTCAGGCTCTCTAATCTCTCTCTCTTAACTTAACCAGTAACCCCGACCCATCTACAATCTTCACTCCCTTGATCCTTCTCTCTGAAACTGAAGGGTATGGTTGAAGTCCATTCCAGGGCTCTAACAGTACACAACGAGGCTGGGTAGCTTATAAAGAATAGAAGTGTTATTTCTCACAGTTCTGTACATTGTGAAGTTCAAGATGGAGGTGCTAGCAAATTTGGTGTCTGAGGAGGATCTACTTTCTAGCTCACAGATGGCACCTTCTAGCTGTGTTCCCTTATGATGAAAGAAGGGGTGAAGGCAGTTCTTTAAGACTTCTTTCAGAGCAGGATTTCCATTCCTGAGAGTTCTATGTTCATGACCCAACCCCTTCTCAAACGGGCTCCCTCCTGACACCATCACATCGCTGAGGACGGTAGAGAACAAGTTTTGCAGAGTCAGCAAATGATTCTGAACTTAGCAACTGCAGCCACCCTGCCCGCTCAGCCACTCTCCCAGTCACTGTCCCCCATCTCTTGTTCCTTCTCACACTTACATCATAGGATCTACTCCTCCTGCTCTCATTCACTGTGTCCTTCATTAGACTGTCCCACGAAGGCCAGGGCTCTTACCTGTCTGGCTTCCTGATACCGCAAACCACCAAGAACAAAACTCAGTGAAGGAATCAACTATAATTGAGTAGTGACTTCACAGTTCTTCTCGCCCCATCTTCCTTGCTATGCTGTAAGGCAGGATTTCTCAACCTGTGGGGTGCAAGCCCTTGGGGGGAGGGGGTCTCATATCAGATATCCTCCATATCAGATATTGACATTACAACTTATAACAATAGAAAATTACTATTATGAAGTAGCAACTAAATAATTTTATGGTTGGGGTTACCACAACAGGAGGAACTGTATTAAAGGGTCACATCATTGGGGAAGTTGAGAATCACTGCTGGGTCTACAAAGGTAGGCCAAGTCTGTCTCTGCCAACACTAAAGGTACACAGTAACTATCAATCAATAAGTCGGTGGTTGGGGGAATCTAAAAAGGGCATTGCTGGGCCCAATCTGCTGTTTTTACGAGGCTAACCTCTTCCCAGGTAGCTCAAGGGCAGCTGTTCTCACTGGCTGCCTCTTGAATGCAGGCAACCAAATAAAGTTATCGGCTCTGATAAGACCAAGTACAAAGACCAGAGTCCTTTAGATCAGATTGTTTGAGTGTTTACCTGCCTCGGCCAACCAAATATTTGATCCCATGGATATAGGGGAAACGTCTACATTTCTATCAAGAAACGTCAGAAGCTACCTGAAACTTTCCTTCTAAACACAGACCTCAGAAGGCCTCAACTGTGACTTTCTCCCACAGTAAGCACTTAGTGAGACCCCATCTAGGCCTCACATCACATGAGTTCAGTGTTCCTTGCTAACTGCATTCATGATTCACTGGGTTAATTTTCCCTTTAGTGGATAAAGGCCTCACCTCAGGAAAAAAGTGCCTATAGAGAAATCAAAGAATTTCTGTAAGAGGTACAAAGAGAAACTAGTGTGACCTCTAAGAATTAAAACTCCCAACTTCTCTGAAGGGCTAGGGACCAAATCCTGAAACGTATGTGGCTACAGGTTCCTTCCTGTTCAACAGTGAAGGAAAGGACAGCTTTTGTGCAGCTCAGACCCGAATAAGGAAGGTAGTCATCAAGTGTGGAGAAGCAGAGGAAGGATTCTGAGTCACAGCCAAAAGCAGGCAAGAGCGTGCGCTCTGGAGGACTCATGACCGCGCGCTGTGTCAGGGTTAATGCGATCGGTGCACAGCTCCAGCCCAGCAGGTTTGCTTATCTGACATTTGGATTCCTGTTGCATAATCTGAAATAACTCCTTAACGTGTGTGGCTGTAAGAAGCAATACAACAGGACTGAAGTCCAGTCATTCTGATAATCACTACTGAAATCTGGGGGGAAGGACCAGGGAAAAGCTGGGAGACAGGGGGAAGGGAAAGGGAAGATGGCTGTGCTATCGTAGGAGCTAGGCAGATGATGTCTACGGCTGAGTGAAGCATGTCAGAGTAATCTTACTTTCAACCTTTGCCCTCTTAAAACTCTGTGGCTACAACCCCCTTGAGGAGTCTGTCTGCCCTCCTCTAGACCTCCAGTTGTACTCTTGAAATAAACGTCGTTTCTTTTTTTCCCTCGTGCAACTGAAAGTCTCACAAATTATGAACTTTAGAGTGAGCATCATGTCTTTGCACCAGACAACGTGTGAAACCTGTATCTCGGCTGTGCAATTTGAATCAAGTGGCTTGGTGTCTCTGGGCTCCATTTTTTTTTTTTTAATTTTTGAAACATGGATGCTTAGAAGAAATAATACATATGGGTGGGTGATCAAGAAAGAAGAGATCCCTTGTCCTGGTAGAACTCATTCTTCCACAGAAGGCAAGAACGGCCCCACAAGGTCGCTATGTTCACCATTGTGACCCCGTGGCCAACCTTATATATATATACACCATGTCATTCTGTGGCCTCCAAGACAAAGCCTGTGAATGGGCAGGCAGCCAGGAAATGATGTGCTGATCCCAAACGCCACCGTTGCAGGGAGGGAAGACCAATAAGAGGTCACTGCTCTGATGCGGCTGGTACTTCTGGGAGGAAGCTCTTGTGACACGTGCCACCTCCCCCTTGTGTGTGACATTTCAACAGTTTCACCAATTTTGCCAAATGCTTAGCAGGTAGTGTTTGAAGCTGATGGATTTTTTTGTAACCTCCTTAGGTGTCCCCAGCTGGCTTTACCCTTGAGAGAGTGGCTCCTGGAGACTGTGGTGTGACCGGGTTTGGGTCGATACTGCCATGCTCAGTGTTCGCCATTTAATTATTTAAGGCCATGAGGCATTGTTTTCTTCGTGGGGCAAAGCTTTCGGAGCATTTAAAATTCATGGGAGAAGCCAAGGAGTAGCTTTTTTTAGCTCTCTCCCTCGAAGCAAATGATACGTCTTTCAGTCAGGCCTCGATTCCAGTTTTCCAGAATATTCTACCCTTGATAAAGCACTCCTGCTTTAAAAAAATAAAAAAGTAAAAAAGAAAGAAAGAAAAGAAAACCTAGCCAAGTAGAGGTAGCCGAGCAGACCTGTGAGCCCAGCGCTTGAGGCTGAGGCAGAACGCCTGGGGCAAGTTCAAGCCAGTCTGAGAAACCCAGCAAAAAACCCTGCTGGTCAAAAACAATCAAACAAAAATAATAATGGAACAAAAAACCTCCAAAAACACAATGAGAGGAGGAAAGCAAAAGACCAGAGTGGACAGGCTGGAGACTGAAGCTGGAAAAAGCTGATGTATTAATCAGCAGCTTGGTCCCACGGGGGCCACCTTTAAATTTAGTGAGAGATTCTACCAGTGCTAACGTAAGAGAGAAGCTCTAACCATCGCTGGGAATTCACTGAGTGCAGGGTGCTGGGTGGGAGCTTGAAGGGATGAAACTGAGTTTACTCCAGGCTTTGTGGTCGATACTCCAGATCCCAGAAAAGCAGCTGGCAGGTGGGTGACTGAGGTCACATGATGGTGGTCTCACTGTCCTGAATAAGTGTTAGGAGCTACTCACACCTAAAGGCGATGTATAAAACATTTCCCACTGCAGAGGAGGAAGCTGAGGACCCTAGGCACTGAGGGGCGCCACTGACTAAGGGCAGCATTTAATGAGCTGTCTCCAGAAAGATAACATGGGCAGGTGTCCAGGATGACAGATCTTAGCTGCACACCTGGGAGTCTACTGAGCTCTGTGGTTGCCAGGGAGGGGATGGGGGGGAGGGAGGATGGGGTGGGGCTCAAACCTCCACCCTCTGAGGACCAGAAAAAGCTGGCCATACTCAAATGTGTTTATTCCTTCCTACAAGAAGCTTACATCAAGCTTTTGCCAGCATCACAGTCCACCTACTTCTGTCTTCTGCCCTGTGCATACCCATGGGACAGGTGCTCCCGGGCTCCCCTTGCCCCTCAGTAGCTACAGAGATAGCTCTCTCCTGCCCCTATCCTCACCTCTCGGTCCAAGATTTCTTTTCTTTAGGCCATATATGCCCAAGTTCTTAGTTAATCTCTTTTGGGTCAAGCAAGGACCCCTTTGGAAATAGGGAAAAAAAAAAACCTATGGACACCCTCTCAAAAAAGCACAGACATATCTACAACTCTTTGTTGGGGGAGGGGTCTGAGACTCCACATTCTCATCACCCCCACCCCCACAAGGTTCAGGAACCATCACAGAAGGCAGATGGGACTGTTGTAAGAGCTAGAAGTCAGGGAGGACCAGAATATAACTGTCTTCTCGACACAAATCCACTGTGCTCATGGACTCCTAACAGCTGTGGTTACCTGCCCAGGAACCTGCGCACGACCAAGCCAGTCAATAGTCAGGCACGGGAGCTAAGGGATTCACAAGCCCTCCCTTAACTGAGGAGCTACTGTCAGGTGACACTTCTGTGAGAGGAAGCATCAGTTTTCTTTAAGGGTGTGGCCCCGGGTCTTTGGACTGAGCTCCAGTGGATGGCCCCACCCCCAAGAGCACAAGAGCAGCCCAGACTGGATTGGAAGGGGACGTAATAACAGTGACAGAAGGAGTGAAGCAGGGATGGGCAGAGAGGTGGGGGATGGAGAAACGGGGCCTGGGAATATGACTAAACTATACTGTATAAACTTTTCGAAGAATTAATAAAAATATTTTAAAACATTTAAAAAGAGCCCTTCTCGTATGCAAAACACGTTTTCGAAGACGTGAACGTAGAAGAGGGCCTATTTAGACAGAGTAGGAAACAAGGAGTCGGGAGATGAGAGGGTATAAGCGGGGACTGGGACACCACCAGACCAACAGAGTCAACTAACCTGGACCCACGGGTCCCAGACACTGAACCACCAACCAAAGAGCAAGCATAGGCTAGACTTAGGCCCCCCACATATATGTAGTAGATGTACAGCTCCATCAGTCTTCATGTGGGTCCCCAACACTGGAGCAGGGGCTGTTCCAGCATCTGCTGCCTGCCCATGGATCCTGTCCCCCTAACTGAGCTGCCTTGTCTGGCCTCAGTGGGAGAGGTTGCATGAACCCTGTCCTGCAGTGACTTGATGTTCCGGGTGGGTTGATACCCAGAGGTGCCCCCTCCTTCTCAGAGGAGAAAGGGAGGGAGACTGGAAGAGGGCCCATGTGAGGGGCGAATGGGAGGAGTCGGGGGCTGTGATCGGAATGCAAAGTGAATAAATAAATGAAAAAAGAGAAGGAGAAAGTGGGTGACTATGATCAAAGTATCTCAGAGATCCATGAAAACATCACAACAAAGCCCATGATGTTATACAAATATATGCTAGCAATTAAAAAAAAATATTCACACAGACTTATCTGATTAGATAAGGAAAAGCTATAATAGAAGAAATCAGAATCACAAATCGGAAAAAAACCTGTTGTGGAACTCTGTCCTCCAGACCCAACACAGCTGTTGCCACCCTTAACTCAGAACTGCCTTGATTACAACAAAATCCTGCCAAGAAGGTCCACTAATATTCCCTCCTGGAAGAAGGGAGGGGACTTGGGCCAGCCACTCCAGAGAACATGTAAATGGATCTGGAAGTGCTAAAGCCAGAGGTGCTTTCTTCAGTAACGGTGCTGCCAGTAAATTGCCCACTGTCCTGGAGGTCACCCCCACCCATGCTCCGGGAGGTAACGCCAATTAAATTCCTTGGCTCATCAAGCTAGACTTGGGTGGTATTGTTTCTTCAGTCTCTTACTGATGATCTGGGATAGACGGACATTTTCCCCCAGGAAAGGTCACACACAGAACCCGTCTCTTTAAATATTCCAGCGGATCAGATGCCCAGATGCCCTCATTCTGCTTTTCCTCAAAAAATCCTCCCACCGTCCGCATTTGAATGACCTTGGGCACCCACCCAGAACCGAGATTTAACCTTGCTTTCTGCCTCCCTCTTTACCGATATCCTTCACACTAAAGCCTAAAGGGTTTTACTCAGCACCTCCCTGAGATGATTCACAGAGAACTCACCAACTCTGGAAATCCCCAGGTCTTCCTCACACTCCCCAAAGCTCTAGCTCATGACCACACACTACCCCCAGAGAGTGTCACTGATCACCCATGACCCAAGGTTCCCTGATCTGTGTATTTGCAAGTCTGGGTGGGTCTTCCTTTATTCTCCAAGGTCCTCGTGGGCTCTTTGAAAACACTGGAATTCAGTGTACCAGCTGTCTCAAATATTCCCCTCCCCTTTACCTCTTAACTAAAACCAGCTGAACCTGAGGACAAGCCCCTCTTACACCAGCTTGCAGAGCACAAACAGAGGCAGTTGGTGTCCTTGCAGCTCGCTCCAAGCCCTGGTAGGCCGGGCCATCTCAGGCACCAGCTTCCCATGCACCTGCCTCTAAGTCACTGTCACGGATCAAGAGCTTCAGCTTCTTCCATCAGTCTTGTCATGTCACCAGCCCCACAGAAGACCCAGATACACTGTACCGTCTTCCTTGGCTTCCCTACCATCGCCTTCTTCTGCCGCTCCTTCAGTGACCATTGCCCACAGCCATGTGCTGGACCCACCTTCTAATGGCCCATCCCTCTAGCCCATTCAAACATTACCTACCCACAGAGCTCTCCAGTCCAGACTCAACCCCTCTCCATCAGCCATGGCCTAGCTTCACATTCCTCGTTGGCGAGCCCAAACCCATCCAATGTCCGTCACTGTTATAATCCTGGAGAAAGAAACCCTGTCTCCCAATCTGGCAGCACCCTGACCTGATGCAGACAGCCCACACCCAAGCCACTGGGCAAACTGGGTGGGTGAGTTTCACTTTAAATTTGTGTTCTCTGACCTCAAACTGTCACTCTCCGTTGGCTCACAGGCTTGTGTTTCTTCGGTAGCCTTGCCATCCACTCCCAGACAATAATTTCTCACCGCTGTCTCCTCTAGCTTCCCACCCTGTCCTCCACCCTGGCTCCCAAGCTGATGGCCCAGCCTCCCACTCGCCAAAGGCAGGAGGCACGGGGACTCCAGCATCTTCCCACCACACCCAAGCCTCACAGTGGCCTCCTTTTTAGAGAGAGAGGTCTCCCTTGCTTCTCCAAGGCACAGCCCTTCCCTGTTGCTCTGAACCAAGCTTCTCATCATCTCAAGGATGCGGCTCCTCTGTCGCCTGCCTTCCCTGGTAGCAACCACTCCATTCTGCAGCTATGCTCACTAGAGCTCCCTCAGATCCAAAACCTCCTACCTTTCCCTTCAGCCTCAGCTACCACTGATTTCTTGCTCCCTTAAGGCCAACTTCAAAACAGAAGTTTCCATAACTTTCCTTCCCTGCTTCCTGTGTGGCTTCAGTCCGCCTGGCTCCTAGCCCTGCCTTGACACTGACTTAGGTCTGGTCCAGCAGCCGCCATGCCACCTCTCCAGAGCTCACTGAGATGCCAAAGCCCTTCTTCTTGGCATGTTTTGTCACCAGCTGCTACTCTAAGCTTCTCCTTCCCAGCCAGCTACTTCTTCATCTTCTTTGCTAACTTCTCCTATCTGGCTGCCCCCAAAAGAATGGGTACTCTGGGCTCCTTCCTGTCCTTTTCCTTTAGCTTCTCTGGTGAGCCCCAGTCCTATGATCAACTGCTTCCTTCTCAGTGGTACCCATCCTCCTGAAGAGAACATGCTGGTACCAACCTTGTTTTCCTCCCCTCCCAGGATCCTTCAACTCTACTATCAGCATATGTCCAAGTCCTTTACTTCCTCTCTCTTCTTGACCCCATATGCCACATGTCATCCTGTGAAACTTCGAACAAATCATGTTTGGGAACATGACCTTCCTATGTGACCATCTAGCCTCAGCATTCACTCTGACCTACAGAGTCGCCCTGTCTCAACTATGTCCCTTCATTTCCCACAGGGTGCAACTGCCATTGTCTTGGAGCCTAATAAGGATCTTGTCATAGCCCCTCAATATTACTCAGCTTTTACATGCACATGGGGAAGTGGGAGGGAGAAAAACAGAGATAATTGGTTGGATGGATGGGTGGGTGGAAGGATGGGTAGATGGGTGGATGGATGGATGGGTGGATGGGTGGATGGATGGGTGGATGGATGGATGGATGGATGGGTGGATGGGTGGATGGATGGATGGATGGGTAGATGGGTGGATGGATGGATGGATGGGTGGATGGGTGGATGGATAGATGGGTGGGTGGGTGGGTGGATGGGTGGATGGATGGGTGGGTGGGTGGATGGATGGATGGATGGATGGATGGGTGGATGGGTGGATGGGTGGATGGATGGATGGATGGATGGGTAGATGGGTGGGTGGATGGATGGATGGATGGGTAGATGGATGGATGGGTAGATGGGTGGATGGATGGATGGATGGATGG
>NW_021620849.1:4030840-4088820 GCF_004785775.1 Grammomys surdaster
GGATGGGTGGGTGGGTGGGTGGGTGGATGGATGGATGGATGGATGGATGGATGGGTAGATGGGTGGATGGATGGATGGATGGATGGGTGGGTGGATGGATAGGTGGGTGGGTGGGTGGGTGGATGGATGGATGGATGGATGGAAAATCTGAAGGAGTCACTTCTCTTCTTCCTTCAGGTGAGTTTCAGGGATTAAACTCAGGTCGTCGTCAGGTCGACAGCAAGCACCTTCATCTTCTTTTCTATACTCTTAAGATCACACCTGGGTCCCTGCCACTTTCCACAGTCACATCTGATTTGGGCCTGGCCTACTTCTTTCTAACCCCAGCCTGGGCTCCTTCCTTCCCCTACCTAGATCCTGCCATGATGGTCTGACGTCAGCTTTTCAAGCACCCAGGACAGCTCTCTCCACTCTTGGTGTGTGCACCGGCTTCTCCGTCCACCCAGGACACTTTGTCCACTGCCTCACATGCAGTCACTGCTTCAGGGGTGCGTCTCCTATGCTCACATTCTGAAGTTGGTCAGCCTTCATGTGTTTCCCCTTGAGGACAACTTGCAGAAATTTTGCTGGTGGATTCATTTACAGGTTTTGGGTTTTTTGGGGTGGGGTTGGGGGTGGGGAGGGCAGTGGGTTGCTCACAAGAACAAGCAAAGTCTGTCTCATTCCCTAAAACACAAAACCCGGATAGACAGGGGTCATACCTGTTTTACATATCACTGTTTCCATGTGATATTGGAAAATACATAATTACCAAGATGGCCATAATGTTTCTATTAGAGGGTACTGGCTTGGTTAGCATAATGAAATGTTTGATGTCATGAACACTGTAGAGGGGCACAGAGGACGGGAAGGTTGGGCTAGGTGAAACATACTGGAACGTCAAATTAATGAGGCTGGAGTCATGAGTCATCGCTGCCTGTCCAGATGCCGCCCAAGCAGCTTATGTCAAGCACCCACATGAATGCAGATTTGAAGGTCATCAGTGACAGAGGATGTCTCAACATGGTAGACCGGGCCACTGCGAATGCCATGCCACCTACATAGTCCTGTCTGCTCACAACTCAACACTCCCCATCCCAGTCTCTCTCCCATGCCCAAGACCTGGCACTGCTGGAAGAAACAAGGGGGTGTTACAGTCTTGTTTCTCTGGCGTCTGAGTGGGCTGAGGGACAGCAACGTGGGGAAACCACGAGTCCATCTTCCACGGGCCACACGCTAAGTCACACGAGGTAGGGAGCCAGCAGACACACCATAGCCACCCCCGTGCGGCTTCCCATCTCGCCTAGCCCTTTCAGGTCTGTGCACTAATGTTCACTCCCTCTAGGAGATTATCCGCTCCCGTGGAGCAAGGAAATCCACTTCTCACAGAGGTTAATAAACTTACAGATCTCATTACTCAGGGAGGTCACGCTGGTGAGAATTTTAATGCATTTTTTAAAAAGAGAAAGTCTGGAAGAATATTAAGGGAACAATGCTACTGTGAGGTGCAAGGGCAGAGAGGTGACCCATAGGATGGAGTCCCTCCCTCACATGGGGTCCCCTACCTATAGACGGCAAGACTCTCAGAATCTGCTCAGAGTGACCACTGTCACTGACCACGGAACCCAGGGCTGCCTGTCTCTGCTCTCACACCTACATCTCTTGGCACGTTGGCAAGTTGACTTGCAGTAGCCACCTTTAAAATAATCTTGGTTCTTCAAGAGACATCTGAAGGCTGGTGATAAGCCTGTGTTTGCTTCAGCTAACTCCCTGCCCCAGTCCACGACAGCAGCTGAGCAGCTCAGCCCCTTTCTTCTTGGTCTAGCCCCTAGCTCCTAGATAATCCTTAGTTCACACTGAAAGGGAACAGTCAGCAGATCCAGCCAACTCTTGCTCCTTCCTGCCTGGGTAACAGTGCTTCTGGGGATGGAAGTGCAGCTCTGGGGTGGAGCCAACACGTGTGAGGTCCCGCAAACTACCCAAGTGGATAAACTAAGACGCAGTAGCACACACCTGCTCCGAAGCTTTTCCTGGGCCTCATCGGGAAGTTCTTCTCTCCCACATTCTGTTCCCACCTACCTCCAACATCACAGCCTCTCCCCCTAACATCTCCAAGGTCCCCTCTGCTTTGCTCTCTGCCTCCCAAACCGCCTCCGTCCCTGACTCCCCTCCAATCCTTCTCTACCCCATCCCCCAACACTCAGCCCTTACTGGAGGGTTTCCTAGGGGTGGGTTTGTGCTCTCACATTCATAAGTGCCCTGATGTTCCCACTGCCATAGGATTTAGCAGTAGCCACCTTCTGGGGCTCACCCTCCTCTGGCATTAGGAGCTCGCTGGCCTGGTTGAAAATGATCCGATAGCATTACCTCCCACAGCTCCTACAACAATCTCCTCTGCTTCTCCTCAGCCCCACTGACTCAGCACCATACTCCCTTCCTCCTGTGTGCTGTGTCCCTTCAGGGAGGGTCTTTGCCCAAGTTTTATCTCTGTCTTCATGTTAATTTACTCTCTCCCAGGGCTGGAAGATCAATCCACCTCAGATGACAAGTCTAGATCAGACCTGTCCCATTGCTGAGTATATACTTCTAGAAGGCACCAGCAGATGGACAGCCACACATGAAAATTCACCACCTGACACCAAACTCCCAGCTTCCCTCCAAGAGAGCTGCCTCTCCTCTGCTGCTCCCGGTGAGCCAGGGTCAGTACTATCAGCCGCAGACGTCCAAACCGTCCACATTGCCGACAACTCGGCCTGTTTTTTCCTCACTTCAGCAACTCTCACGAAGGTCCCGGCCTTGGCGTTCATTCTCTATCGGGCTCAAGCTTGATTCCCGACTCAGCCCCTTCCTGGTTAAGACTTGGGACAGATTGCTGAATCTCAGGTTCAACTGTGACAGTGAGGACAAAATGAGACTCAAAAGCGCAAACCCCCACCGTCTCATCCAATGAGCTTACGTGCGTCCAAGCTAAGCAAGCACAGAAGGAAGACCCCTCCAGCACCAGGGAGATTCCCACACACAGGTTTGTTGCGCACTCCTGGGGGAGGCCCTGGCTCCATCCCAAGACTCACATGATACCATCTACACCACATCTGCCCTCTTCTCTTTCTGCTTCCTTCATTTCTTCCCTGGACTGTGGCTCTTTCATTAAGGCAGCGGTTCTCAACCTTTCATAGGGAAAACATGGGAAAACATTTCTCATACCATGGGAAAACAGCTATTTCCATTACAATTCATAGCAGTAACAAAATTACAGTTATGAAGTAGCAATGGAAACAATCTCAGGGTTGGGTCACCACAACATGAGGAACTATATGAAAGGGTAGCAGCATAGGAAGGCTGAGAGCCACTGTGTAAGGTCTTTCTTCCTAACCCTTAACTCTCCGTGCCACCCTCCATCATTGGCTCTAAAATAATTTCCCTAAGATGTTTATTCTTTCCTACAAAAGAGAAGCTATTCCCTCACTGCTGCAAATTGAAGTCCAAGGATCAAATAGGTCTGCCTTCAATCCTTATCTTCCACCACCATCTTCTCTCCAAAACAACACACTGACCAGGTCAGGCCTCACTCTGGCAGCAGGACTAACTTCTCCCTGACCATCTGAGCCATTCAACAGGTGAATCAGTGTGTTTGAGGCTAAGGGTTAGCTCAGTGGGATGAGATGGGATGGAGAGAAGGAGGAGGGGAAGGAAGGAAGAAGAGAGGGAAGGAGGGAAGGAGAGAGGGAAGGAAGGAAGAAGAGACAGAAGGAGGGAGGAAAAGAGGAACAGAGGGAGGGAGGGAGAGAGGGAGGGAAGGAAAGAGGGAAGGAGGGAAGGAGGGAGAGAGAGGGAGGAAGGGGCTTCTTCTAGAGATGCAAGGACTTACCTAAGCTCACACAGCCAACCAGGGCTCAGAGCTAACCCACTCTAGCTCCCCTGACAACCTGGCAGGACAAACTTGCCAACTGGTGGAACAGTCTACCTAGAGGAGGCAGAGACCACTTCTTCATACCATAGGAACGATTTGTAAAATAGGCTTTGACGGCACCTTCACTGACAGCTTCTTGTCCTGCCCCTTGGAACATCCTGGAACAGGCTGCATCCCTTTCCCCTGAGGACCTTCTCAGTTACTCTTCTCTCCCAGGACAACAGACGCCAAAGCAACTCTCTCTTCTCCACTTAGCTGAACAACTCCAATTAAACACTTTCCCAATTAACGATCCCAGAATGGCTCCAAAGCACAGGCGGCGGGGTCTGCAGTGTTCCTCACTAATTAGGTCCCTGTGGACTGCCCTACCCCATGACCCAGACAGGATACCTCAGAGCTACCAAGAGGCTGGCTGGGCTCAGCTACTCTCTTGTGGGATGCAGACTCAAGTTTCCGGGAAGGGGAAACAGCAGAGCATGCCTGAGCCCGCTCCCAGCAGAGTGGGAAGCAAGCTCAACAGCCCTCTTCGGCCAGAAGGCACCCAGGTACCACAGGGCTTCTTCAGGCAGAGAGTCCATGTTCTTTAATTCTCTGAGGAATAATAAGACTATCAAGTTTGTGAATAAAAATGTTGTTAAAAAAAATCTCTTTAGTCTTTGACAAATGTCTAAATGTGTTCCCCACAAGAGTATTTTTATTCTATCAAGCTAATTTGAAATGTAATTTAAATAATTTCTACCAGAATGATACCATATGACTAACAGCACCTTGGTGGCAGAAGATCTGGAGACTCCATAGTGCTTTCAAAGAGGATTCCATCCGGCCTCATCCCACACAGAACACACCGAGCTCTGAGACTCGTTCGTGCATAAGCCAACTCTCACCTCCAAACTTATAAATATGCCTGGGGGCGACCACACGCCCAATACCTAGAAGATGCAGGAACATGGCAAAGCAGCGCTTTGAGCCCAGGGAATCAAAAACAACACACGGAGCTTCCTGCTCAGCTACACACCACATCTCTCTGCTTGATTCCTTAAGCAAAATGGAACTCTAAAGCCCTGCGAGGTCAGGGGTCATGCCCCGGGCACTCTGGTGTTCTGAGAACCCCTTTCTCTATTGTAAACCCACTGTGTGATGCTCTTTGCTTCTTATCAAAGGACAAGTTTCTGTGCCCACCCAACTAGTCAAGGGGAGGTCATCCTCTGGAAGTTTTCAATGGTCCAGGCTGAGGAGACATTGTTGAATTTACCTGTTTATTCTTGTTACACATGTGTATTCTATGATACTGGAGATAGTATCCTGGGCCTTGAGCATCCTAGCCAAGTACTCTATCACTGGGCTACACCCCAGCCCTGGTGCTTGATTTTTATGTTTAAAAAATTGTCTTATATCTAAAGCAAGGAAAACAATGTCCTTCTGCATGTATATCTTGTCAGTCCTCTCCTCAGGGAATTTTCTTTGAAGAGAAGAAGGACAATGGTCCTTTGAAGCACAAAGAGGATTTCTAAATGGGATGCTTTTGCTCCCAAAGAACTATCCCGGCTGAGTCTTAAAGCAGAATTACTTTGCCCCGTATTTCTAAATGAGGACGAACACTGGGTCTCCATCCACCACCCACCCTTAGCAACAACGACAGACAAGTCCTTAATGTTCTCACTACAGTTCGCTAAGAAGCAGTGACTCATCCAAAATTACACAGATTCCCCAAATTACCCAACACTAATTGTGATCTTGGGCTCTTCTGCCATTCTTTTTTTTTTCCTGGTAATTCATTTAAAGCCAACAACTGCCTTAAGGAACTGTTGGAAAGACATTTTAAAAATACTCTGCCTTGTTCTAAGCAGGTTTACAAAAATGTATCAAATTTGGCAAAATGACAACTTAGAATTAGGTGTAAATTTAAGCAATGATATATTTTTATAATTATTGGCACATGAAGATATCCACTCAAGATGGGTTTTATTTTATTTTATTTTTTGGTTGTAAAAATTATGTTAGAAAACAGATATGTAGAATGATTTCATCTTGTTAAAAATATATTTCCCTTTGTGGACGTCCATCTAGACACATAGTCATATACACAGGAAGAGTCTGCAAAGGCTGGTAACCAACTGCTGGTGAAGGTTATCCCTGAGACGTGGGATGTAAAGTCATCTTCGCTTCCTTCTTCACTCTTACTCCTTGGTACAAACATACAGTATTTTTATAATTAGGACAAGAAGCAAAGCTATTTTCATTTTGTTGACAAATAAGAACAAAAGACAAACAGTAGATGAGGAAGGGTGAAGACAACACGGGGACGGGGCCATAAAACTGTTAGCAGCTGTGAGGTGGCCAGCGGGAAAGCGCCTGTTGCAGGGCAATAAGGACCTGAGTTCAGATCCCAAGACCCACATAAAAACTGGGTGTAGTGATGTGTCTACAGTGTGCATGGGGGATGGGTGGATCCCAGGGGTTCACTGGCTAGCCTAGCTAACTGCAATGGTGAGCTCTGGATTCAGTAAGACACTGTCTCAAAACATAAAAGAGGGGCAGGAGGAAGGGAGGGAGGGAAGGAGAGGGAGAGAGACAATGCTAACCTTTTGCCTTCCTCCACATATGCAGACACTGGTCAGCGTATACATGTGCACACACACACACACACACACACACACCCCAAAGACTGAGCTAGGAAGAACACAATGAATGAGCTCTGGGGCAAGCGTGCCAAGAGTGACCACTCACTTGACTGAGGCATTACAGAAAAGTGGTAATGTCCACTCCACTGAGTCCTAACAAAATCTCACCTGCCCTGCTCCTAGCCCTTCTTCAGGGGACTGTGTACAAGCTACAGACGGGACCTCGACTCAGTTCTAATTACCCTCAAGGTTAAGAACGGCAGGAGGCTTCCAACACACATGATGGTATTTCCCAAAATAGAAGTGACCCCAGACACTTGGTCCAGCTCCTGCTACCTGCTGACCTCTTCGCCACTCTTCCTCCCAGACACTTGGTCCAGCTCCTGCTACCTGCTGACCTCTTCGCTATGCTTCCTCTCGCCCTGCTCTAGCCCTTGGCCCTCTTCACTGCTTGCTAACATGCTAGGCATGCCCCTGTCTCGGAGCCCTTGCACTTGCTGTTGACTCTACCAAGAATACTCTTCCCTCAGATCCCTCTGGGCTTGCTTTGCTTCCTTTGGGTGTGTAAGCCCCTTCTCGGCGAGGTCTTCCAACTGGTTATCTAGAATCTCTTCTGCCACAGCATCCTTGAGCCCATTTCCTTACTTTTGAGGGTGTCTAGTAAGCTGAATTTTATAAACAGAACAAAAACAATCCAAAGAATATTTACCCATACCCATTTACTTCTTTGGCTGATAGCGATGTATTCAGAATCTAGTTCCTTTCAAACTCTGTCTTTTCCCAATACAGATACTGAAGGAGATTGCTATTTAAATAAACTAGAATAATCCTAAATGCCCAGAGTCTTTTGGTACCTCTCCAGCAAGACATCTTCCCCAGATTCCCCAAATATATGGACACCTCCCATCACCTTTTATACCCTTCAGATGATAACATTTTGTTTACACTCAGCATTTAAGCACAAAGCAAGTGCCAGCGTATGTGACTCATCTCCCTTTTTAAATGTATAAAACCCCACAGAAGCAAGAATTAACTAGTGGGTCTGCTCTTCTTTGGGTCCCCAACAGCACTGGACAAATGTCTCACAGACGAAGGGTTCAAATTAACCTTAGTGAAGTTGAACAAGAGCAAAGCAAAACAAACAAAGAAACCAAGTTTATTTTTAAAATTAATTTTATGTGATGGGTGTTTTGTCTGCATGTGTATCTATGCTCCTGGTGCCCATGGAGACTAGGAGAGGGTGATGGATCCCCTGGGACTGACGAATGTGAGTCCTATATTCTCTGGAAGAGCAGCCAGTGCTCTTAACCAGTGAGCTGACTTTCCAGGCCCTGACTGACTCTATGTTAGTTAACTCAGAACCCAAAGTAAAGCCCCATAACTTGTAAAAGAGCACAGTGTGGTTCCGAGGTGGGAAAGTACATCAGAAGAAAGTTAAGCAGTACGGCTCACAGAAAGGCAGCCAGCCGTATCCGGTGACCATGGCATTCATCCACTGCGAGTAACCCGTGGCTGAACAAAGCAAGCAAGTGTGAAATGCAGGCGGCCAGTGATACAGTAGATCTTATTTGTAAACACCGACAAAACCAGCTAAAGTCACAACAGCTCACAAGCTGCCTTTTCTGTTTGCCTTTTACAGATGGTAAGATGATTTATTGATCCGATACAGCACCTGGCCTGAAAATTAACTCACATCCCAATAAAAACCTAATGGCCCGCTTTAGCATTAAAACAAAACTGCATCCTTTCTCTCTTGACCCTTGTGGCTCCCCACTTTTTTTTTTTTTTTTGGTTTTTCGAGACAGGGTTTCTCTGTGTAGTCCTGGCTGTCCTGGAACTCACTCTGTAGACCAGGCTGGCCTCGAACTCAGAAATCCACCTGCCTCTGCCTCCCAAGTGCTGGGATTAAAGGCGTGTGCCACCACTGCCCGGCTGTGGCTCCCCACTTAAGAAAACCATGTAGAAGGTCCACAAAGCATCATCCCTTTCAGGCTGGCCTCCAAGCGAGGCTCCGACTGTGCAGAGAGTAACCCAATCATAAAGTATTTACGGCAGGCCTGTGAGGCCACTGTGACTCATGTTGGGATGCAATGGTGAAAAGGTGGGTCCCACCTTTGTGGAATGATTAGAAGATGACAGAGTATAAATGAATCAACAAAGCCCAGGCAATGACAACTGTGTTATGGCAAGGGACTGGAGCCTATGCAGGTGGGGCTGGGTGAGAGTTCCCCTGGGAGTGGTGGCTGGAAAGACTCATCCTGCTGTCAACGGATGAAGGAAGGGAGAGGATGTCTGCAAAGCCAGGGTATAAGGGTTTCAGGCATCCAGGGGCCCCAGGAATATGGATTAGCACATTCCCAGCACTATGGAGAATTCTATCAGACAGTGCTGAGCTAGAATGTACTCCTGTACTGATGTTGGAAGGAAGAAACTGGTCCTTAGGAAAGGTGGGAGGAGGTGGATGGAAGAGTCCTCTGTAAAGAAGGTCAGGAATCTTCAGAATGTAGTAGGTGGCCCTGCAGAGTGACTGGTGACACTGGAGATAAGGTAGAGGCCCGAGACTTTGTCTGCTGAAGGGTGTTGAGACAGAAGAGTGACAAGATCTGGTTTGCAATCTTAAAAGCCAGTCACTTGGCTCCTAGGAAAAGACTAGACTGGCAGTAACCCAGCGTGGAAGCTGGGGGCGGGTTGAAAAGTTTATCCTACCAAGAGGAAGGCAGTGACGGGCAGGACTAGAGCCAGCATTATGGTTATGGGAGAGTAAGTATGCTCCAGACATACTGGAGAAGTAGAACTCACAGGGCCAATGGCAGCCTGGATATGGGATAAGGGGAACCAGGGATGACTCTTGGCAAATTATCAGAAAGGCAGCGGGGCCATTGATGCGTTGGACAACAGAGGGAAGGTGAACACTGGCGGCGGCAGCAAGAGCTCCAGGGGTGGGCAGATTAGAAGCACAGACCTGTCTTGGAAATAAAAATGTAGGGCTGACGATATATAGGCAGTGATAGTTCAAGCCCTGTGGGTGATGTGGATAAGTTGAGGAATTGGATAAAATGACCTGGAAAGTGAGTGGTGACCCAGGAGCAGCAGCTCCTGAGCACACCCACCACTGGGCGTCAGACAAACGGGCAACCAGTGGGAGCGCTGAACCTCAGAACCAAGGGAAAGGAAAGGCAGATGTGATGTCAGGGGAGCTGAGATGGGGGCTCTCAAGGAGGAGGATGGGCCTCCAGTGAGGAACACTGACTGAGGAGGGGTGGGAGAAGAGATGGGCTAGCATCTAGAAGTTTCTATGCTGAAGTGAAGGCAGAGGCCAGACTGGAGTGTGGAAATCAAACAAATGGTAGAAAAGAACACCAACTATGGGTCTGTCCTATCTGTGAGATGTTGTCAGAGAGACTAGGGGATGGACCAGAAGAAGGACAGGTATGCAGGATTGGGAGAGGGAGCAGCCACTAGCTAGATGTTGCTATTTAAGTCAGGTCCTGAGTCACAGCAGGTGCATTAAAGTGCCCAGTAACCTCAAGTGGCTGATAACCAACCCTATGGCTACAGCACATTCCCAGTACTGCAGAGAGTTCAATGGGACAGTGCTGGGCTAGAATGTGCTCCTATCCCGATGCTGAGGGGAGGGTAAGAAAGCGATCCTCCAAGAAGGTGAAAGGGTCTGGACGAAGTCAGCATCAGTAGAGAGCTGTTGGCCAGTGAGAAAGACTGGCCATTCAGCAAACAGGCGGGAAAGAGTGGCAGCTACTGTATCCGGACTTTAGCTACTTTGTGGGTTCTTCTTTCTTCCACTCTTCTCCATCCTTTTTCCACCTTTCAACCTCCTAACACTAGGCAGGAGAGAGAAAAGGATAGAGGGGAAAGGGGGTGAGGTTATGGTTAGACTGCTTCCTGATGGTTAGGGAGATCAAGTTCCTTGGGGGCAAGTTTGATCTTCACCATCAGAATTTCTAATGTCTTCTTGTTGTTTCTTCTTTACAGATGACTACTTAACAATCTGCAACCAATCAACAACCCACCCTCTTGGGGTCCTATCGTTTCTACCCTCTGAAAAGTCCCCAGAATGTCAAACATCACACAATCGCAGAGACTATCTGCTGCTGGCAAAATCACACCCCTACCAGAGCATGAGGCAAATCATAATCAGCTGCTGTGGACAATCTGAAGCAGCCCCATATCCCAAACCCGGGATTAAAATGAAAACATTCTTACAATATTTCTGTGTTTTTTACAGAAACCAAAATTCTTACTACAAGCTACACTCTTGTTGTAGCAAGAGCAGGAAGACAGAGGGAGTAGTCCGTGACTACTACTTGGTCCAAGAAAGAGGAGACAGGAGTGTGCACAGAAAGGGCAAGCAACATGTGAAAGGAGCCAGTTGAAAACAGCTGCCTCGGGGAACAAGAGCAAACACTGGAGATAGCACATACTTAATGCAGAATGCTTCACAGAAGGAAAAGGGCAGTAAGCACCTGAGGGGGAATATAGCCTCACCAGAGGAAGGAAACTCGGGCAGTTGGTTTTTATTTCCTTAAACCCTTGTTTCATTTGTCTATACTAGAGAGCCCTGAGGAGGTCTGACAAAACTATAGCCAGTTCTGCCACAGGCTGCTCTCACTGGAACTTCTCTCCCATGCTCATCTTATACAACTCTCAGAAAGGATGACAGTAGTTCTATTTTTTTTATTAAAATGGCTCCCTCCATCCACCTCTTCTGTCTAAACTATTTATCTAGGCTTTAACCCCATCTCAATTTACAACCATTGCTTGCACAGTCACATGAAGTACAGAAGAGAATATATGGTAAAATGGCAGGGAGAGGTAAGAGCTACAAATCAGCCCTTAGCTGCAAGAAGTGAGTAATACCCATTTATTGAGCGATGTTAAAATTACATGAAAGACATGTTCTGTGTTTAAACAAAATGCCCAAGCTACTCCTCCCTGCTTTTACACAAACAAAAATTATTTTCTGGTATTTTCTTTGAGCTTTTATGAGTAAACGTTTTCATTCCCACAAACCTATTTTAACCACAGAGTTTCAATATTTGTTTCTGATTTGCAAGTGGGCTCGCTAGTTTTGTGTCATCTGAGGGGTAGGAGCCGAGGAAGAGTTAAAATTAGCAGGTCCTTTTATCTTCCATCTTGAGCTCTACATTTGCTAACTCCTTCCCAGAAATTTTGTTTTTAAGTATGAAACCTCAGAGTCTCAAAGATTCCTGCTGCTCAAAAATCAGTTCTTTCATATCTGCTGAGAGATGACTGAAAATGTTACAAAAATCTGCCTTCTGGGTAGGATGACTGTCTATCACCGGCCTCCCAGTTGTCCAACATAAGTCTTGGATAGGCATCAATATTCCTAGGCAAACTTCCGATGGGCCCTTCTATCCCCCATGTTCCTTCCTGTCGTCCACAGCCATTTGTTCTCCTTCCCCAGCTCTACCTTGCTTGCCTCTGCTCCCTCCAAAACTCTACCAGCCCCATGGAGAAAACCACTCCAGAGGCTTGTCTGGGGTTAAGCACAGTAAAGTCACTGACCCATAGGGACTGGTCAGGCACCAGGACAATCATGACTCTTCCCACTGCACCCATCCCCAAAGGGAAGCAAGTTCTCTAGACCTACCCAGCAGAGGCCCCTGGGTCTCATGAAAGGCTGTTTGAAGAACGCTGGGCTCAGCAGCAGAGGACAGGGCTTTCAGACCCCTGGTTCCCTTACCCATCCTTATGGCCAGTGGCCTAGCTTCTGCCCATGAGCAGCCACGCATTATAGTCTGCCCTTTTACAAATGTATCAGCTGTGCAAGCTGGGAGAAGTCTTCCAACTACTCCGGCCTCGGTTTCCTCTTGTGGAGAGCAAGCACAAAAACCACTCCTTGGATAGAGACTAAACACGATGAGTGTGCGCTCACAACGGTGAGCAGATGTGAAGAGTTACTGTGTTATTAGCACAGTGGCTCCTGACTCACAGCGCCTACTGCTCGGAGAGACGCCGAAGAGAAATCAATCCTGCTTTTAAAATTACTTTATATACTCAGAAGCATTAGTCACTTCAACTGAGTGCTCCAACTCCCCCCCCCCGCCCACCCCCCAAGCATCTGGAGCCTCACCTAGGTTCCTAACAGATTGTCACCGTCCTCAGCCATCTCAACGCTGCCTACAAGTCCACTATTCCTACGCCGAAGGGTTATTATTGGGTGTGTTTCCTTTCCAGGAAAACTTCGATTTCCATGTCGCTGGCTATAAACGCAGCCGTGAAGAACGGCAAACTGCTTTTCACACTCACAAACCCAGGCCCTGGAGTTGCTCGCGCTAGGGGCAAGGAGACCGCGGAATGGCCGAGGCGCTGAGACCAGCCCGGGTGCGGGTCCCCGCCAGGTGTCTCCGCGCCCGGCTGGCTGAGACGGGAAGGGCCGTGGGCTCCGGGCGCAAAGTCCGCGCCCAGGCCGGGGGGCCCGGAGCTCCCGCCGCAGCACGCGACCGGCGGCCCGTAGCCCCTAGCGAGCGCTCCACGAGCTCACTCACCCCATCTCCGGCGCTGCTCCTGCGGCCGCTCCGACGGGGCCCCTGGCGTTCGCTCTCCGCCCGCTCGGCAGCTGCTCCCCGCGCGGCACATGCGGCGGCCCGAGTGCGCCCGGCTCAGCCCCGGCGCCGCTCCATTCCGCCGGCTGCGCGGCTGCTCTGCCGGTGTCTGGGCCGCCGCCAGGCGCAGGCGGGCGGGAGGGCGGGGGCTGGGCGGCCGGGGGCTGGGCGGCCGCGCTCGGGCGGAGCCGCCGGTCCCTCCCGCCCGCTCCTTACGTAACCTCGTGGCCCCCGGGCCGCCGCCGCCCGCCTGGAGCCGGGGGCGCGGCAGCGTGTGCTGCGTCCCCCGCGCCGCCGCGCAGTCGCCGCTTCTTCCCGCAGCCCCCTCCTCTCCTGAGTCGACCCCGCACCCGCGCGCCCTGCCAGGCTTGGCACTGCGCCTCGGGCGGGATGTCCCGCCTGCTGGACTTGAAGTCGCAGCTGGCAGGGACTTTTTGGCCACCTTTAGTTTGCAGACGAGGGAACCGAAGCCCCCCAGGGGCGAGAAATGATGTGACCAAGGTCACATACTCAAATTAGAGCTCAGGTCCCCAGAATCTGAGATGGGCAGGACCACGACTTGCTACCCACCCCTCTTAAAGCCCACCTTCGTCTTCCTGCCTACCTGTCTGGCTGAGTGGCCTTAAAATTCTGGAGGCTAACATGGCAGAGAGGGTCCTGTAACCCAAAGCAGGTGCCCTGAACTATTCCCTGTGTAAAACCAGAATCGCACACCCTCAGCATAGCGAGTTGGCAAAATTTGAGAGGCTTCATCAAGCTTGGCTATGATTCCCTACCAAAGGCCAGCACTGGCGCCAACCTAACCATCATCCCACTCTGGGCCTTCCACGGGATTGTCTTCTGCTGAGCGCACATTGCCCACACAAGCCTGGCATCTCTGGACAGGGACTGGGAGAGGGAGACAAGGACAAACAACTGGAATAGGGCCACCACACTGCCCCTGCCTTCATTTCCCTTTGGGGAACTGTGATCGGCTAGCTAGCTCCTTCACCTCACAAGAGCAACCGCCCCATTTCTAAACAGTGGTCAATAATTTCTTAAGTACAAGTTGGTCTGTAGCTTCCCTCCCACTGTCCTTGGGGTGAGCCTGGCCAGTCCACTACCACCTCCAGCCTTTCTCCTCTCACTTTGCCCTTGCACTCGGCACTCAAGCCAGCTGGCCATTCTCTCGGCCTTCCCACGTGCTCTTCTCTCTGGGAAGATGTCCCCTTCATTCCTACTTGCTTCAGATCTCTGTTAAATTGTCCCTTCCTTTAGAGGCTTTACCGAAGGCCGTGGATGGCATCGTTAGTGTACATTTTTCTTCCTTGTACTTACTGTTAGTAGTACCCGATGTAAAATTACTGGTTTATTATTCCAGACACACCTGCAAACTCTTAGAAAGACGTGGCTTTTTGCCCATCGTTGTGACCCCCACTACCCACAACCGGAATTCAAAATCTCCCACAAATATTTGTTCAATGAATAAGTAAATAGACCAAGCCCTATTTACAAAAAATTGGTCAGGGTCTGTGCACCCAGGTGACTCTGTTTAGAGCCAAGACTAATGAACAGTCAGCCCCAGAGGAAGTTCTTATAACACAAGCTGAATTCCAAAGACCAGGGCTGTGCCAAGGTGCTGAAGGGAAGGTGTCACTAGTAGAGTCCCAGAAAGAAGCCAGCAGCAGAAGGAGGTCAAAAGCAGGAGCCAGAGACTGAATTGAGGGTATGGAAGACAAGACTCTCTGAGTAAAGGAACCAAGTGGTGCTCAAGCCCTGGCTGGGAGGTTCCTTTTGCTCCTCAGCTGGACAGGGTGCACCCACATCACCTTGGCAAGATGCAATGAGACTGAACAGGTAGGGTGGTGAATCACAGCCAGTGGGAGACAGAGCCATCTCAGAGGTCAGGTGCTCTGCAGTTAAAACTGGCTGTCCTCTGCATAGAAGGCTCCGAGGGAAGAGGGAGAGGAAGGGTGGATCAGACTCAAGGTCTGGGAAGAGATGTGCTTTCTTCACCTCCTCCAAGCTCCTCCAGGAAGACCTGTACGGAGAAAGTGGACTCTGCTACTCTGCTACTCTCTTCCTCTCCTTCAACCCCAGGCTTCGAAGAGTTCTCTCAGAAGGTTCTGGACGCCATCTCATGCTCTGGAGTCGTCTTTACCGGCACTTTATCATCATCTTGGACTCTTCCCAAGAGATGGGCATTTCGTTTCCCTGTGAGAGGCCTTCTGTGGACACCAATGCCAGCAAACATTTATTGTGGAACATCTCTGCTCCGTGTGTCTCGGTGGCCCTAGATGACAATGGAGAAGGCTGAAATGAAGAGACTGCTGGTGGCTGAGGCCAGGCTAAAGAGAGCCACATAGGCCAGTTAGCTGGGTATAAAAGGAGCCAGTGATGGGAACAAAGCTGAGAAAGACACATGATCTTGGAGAAAGCACGGGAAGATGTGATCTGGGCCTAGTGGAGGAACTAGTCCTGAAGAAGGGAAGAGGTATTGCCTCAGGCAGGAAAGTCTGGAGCAAGTTTTACCTGGAGGGCATCTGAGGAAGCAAAGACACCTAGTGAGCATGCAGGAGAGAACAGATAGGGGAGAAGTCAAATTAGAAACAGAAGGATTACAACCAAACACTAGGCAGAGCCAGGGGAACCCCTAAGAAGATGGGGAAGAAGGAGTGTAGGAGCCAGAAGGGTCAAGCACAGCAGGAGAACACAGCCCACAGAATCAACTAAGCAGGAGTTCATGGAGCTCACAGACACTGAAGGGACAATCAGATCCTGTGTGGGTCTGAGCTAGGGTCTCTGCATATACCTTATAATTGTGCAACTTGGTGTTCTTGTGGGGGTCCTAACAGTGGGAGTGGGAGGGGAGCATGTCTCTGACTCTTTCACCTGCTCTTGGAACCCTTGTTCTCTGGCTGGGTTGCCTCATCCAGCCTTGATAAAAGGGTTTGTGCCTAGTCCCATTGTAATTGTTATGCTGTGTTTGGTTGATAGCCCTGGGAGGCCTGCTCTTTTTTTTGTGGAAAAATGGAGGAGGGGTGGCTCTGGGTAGAGGGGAGGTCAGGAGGAATGGAGAAATAGAAGGAGTGGAAACTGTATGAAGAATAAGAAAAAAAAAAACATAAACACAGGAGTTGGGATTTTTTTTTTTTAACGAGTGTTAGGACAAAGCCATAGTTGGAAATAGCGGGGCACGTGCTGCTTTTGAAGGCTGGAGGCCACACTTTGACCACCATAAGCTCAGAGACTCAGAACATTTGTCATTCTGTGCGGGTATCAGATCTGATCACTAGGCACAGATCCTGGGCTGAGGATTCTGTATTCTAACTGGACCAGATCAGATCATCTTGGGGAGTTCATCACAAACTATAGCCAAGCCAATAAAATAAGGAAACAAACCGATAGGGCTTAGCTCAGGGTAGAGCGCTTGCCTGGCATTCCTAAAGCCCAGAGCTCCACTACTAGAGTCACAACAAAAGGAAATGGAGCAGTTCCCTTGTGCCCACTCGCTCACCCAACCCCCTGGGCAAAGAAGCACCATGCCTACTCTGTGTCTAGCAAGCTAGTACTCTATAGCCCACTGGCTTCTTGCTCTCAAGAATTAGCTTCTGGAGATGTAAGGCAGGAAGAAGACAAGTTGAGCCCCTGAGACTTCTTTAAAGTTATTATTAGTAGTAGTACTTATTGTGTGTGTTTGCTTTGTTCAAGTGTAGATTTACATACTAAGGTGCACATGTAGACAGCTTTAGGAAGTCCTTCCCTTCCACTGTGAGTTCTGGGTATTGAACTTTACCCACTGAGCCACCTTGTCGGCTTTACTCAAAGCATCTTGTCTTTCCAAAAAAAATACATGGCCCCAAACAATAGCATTCCATCCGTAATTCCAGCACAAAGGAGACTAAGGAACATCACTGCAAGTCCAAGGTCAGCCTGGGCTATGCTGTGAGATGTTCTCTCTAAACAAACAAACCTGACTCGGTATAGACCATCTCAAAGGATACAGAGATTCCAGGCATGTGCTTGCAATCCCAGACACTCAGAGGCAGAGGTGGGAAGATTCAGGCCAATCAGGGCTTAGGAGTGAGACTTTGACTCCCTCCACCCCCCAAAAAGGATATACGACAAGTTAATAGTGAGATGTATAAAATCAGTATATATGGAATGCTTTAAGTTACCGTTGTCATCACGTATCCTCCATGTAAGGATAGGCAGATCTTTAGTGACCTGATCTAAAGAACAGGATATGGAAAATGGAACAGGTCCCTTATAGTGAAAGCCCCAGGCAGCTGCTGATCTAACCATCACCAATGATGTCTCGTGGGTGTTACATGCTTCTTATGAGAGGGTATGGCAAAGAAGGTCTTCACTTATGTGGTATTTCCCTCCGAATCCATAACACCGGTCTATTCATGAGAAGTACTACAGGCAGTGTTAGTGTGAGAAACCATTTGCAAACGACCGACCAATCCTCAAAGCTGTCATGGTCATCACACACAAGAAAAGATGGAAGAACTTCCAAGACCAGAGGAGACTATGGGACTACCAATGTGGTATCTAGATTAGATCCTGAAAGGAGAAAATCTGATTAAATTCAATCTCCAGAAACATGTAAACAGGAGAGAACCAAGTCCACAGACGTGTTCTGACCTCCCATGTACACCATGGCACGAAAGCCCCACCCCCTGACCCCAAATAATAAATAAAACTTTAAAAAAATTCAAAACTTTAAAGTCTAGAGTTTGGTAATAATGTACCCCTGTTGGTCCCTTAGTTAAATAACAAAGATCTTATGGTAATATAAGTTGTTAAAAAGGGAAACTGAGCAGCCACAATACCTTACCCCTTTAACCTGAGCACTCAGGAGATAGAGGCAATCAGATCTCTGAGTTCAAGATGAGCCTTACATAGTAAGTTTTCCAGGCAGTCAGAGCTACATAGTAAGACCCTGCCTTAAAAACAAAACAAAGGCGAAGAGATGCTGTTAAGGGTGCATCCATCTATCTATCTATCTATCTATCTATCTATCTATCTATCTATCATCTATCTATCTTTTCTTCCAACAGCAAAATTAAGCTGGAGCATATAGATACAACATTATCATTAGTGAGCTGGGTGTCTAAAGTCACTGATACAGAGACTAATACATTGTTTCTAACCATGACATAGTCTAATTCGCTTAATTACATATGAAACAAATATCCTGTTAGAGTCAGGAAGTAATGGAAAACTGTTAATTACTAGAAAAGCTATTAGACCATATGTGTAAAAATAGAAAAGCAATTATTCCTTCAACAAGATTGTCCACCTACTATGTGCTTGGTTCCATGATGTACCGTATTAGAGATACAGTGCTGAGGAAAATAAGCTACAGTCCTTCTGCCACAGATCTAGAAGACTTCAGAGAATGCTTGAACCAATTGACCACTAAGATATAAAGTTGTGACTGAGTGACTGAAGGCTCTAAGCTAGGTTGGTGAGCAATGGCCTCTTTAAAGAGGCATTTAGGAAGTCTGAAGACTAAGAGTCTCCAGTCAGGAAGGGTATGACTTAAGAGGTCCCAGGCAGAGAAGACTGCAAAGGCTCTGGAGTGAAAGAGAATTAGGTGAGAGAAAACCCTGAAGGGATCAGCCAGTGTGGTTAGGAGGGAAGTCTAGCAAAGCACAGATGGGTGAGGGAGGTGTGCGGGACCTGGAGCCTGGCTGAGAATCTGTGATTCGTCCAAACACACAGAGAAGCCACTGATGTGCTGGAAATGCCATGATCTGGCTTTCATTTTTAAAAGGTCATTCTGTCTCCTGGGAGAAGGGACAAGAAGGGACCAAGCTTCTGGGGGAGGGGGCGTCAGATTTCCTCAGAGATGGGGTCCCTGGTAGTTTGTCCACGCTCTAGTGACCAGAGTCTAGTGGATGGATACCCCTTACTCTTGTGAATACAGGCAGCAGTAATTGGACTCAGTGAGAAAAAAACAAAAGACAGGAAGTTGGGAGGGAGATTGAGAGTCTTAGACAGAGTTGGAGGAGGGGTGGATGTAACCGACACACATTATGTATATGTATGAAATTCTCAAAAAAATAAATAAAATATACTAAAAGGGGAATCTCTGAAGGTTGGCTTAGAAAACAAAAGAGGACAGCTTAGAGATCAGTTAAAGGGCTCCGCCCCCACCCCCTATCTGGGGGTGACAGATGGATCACAGACTGGAGAACTAAGTCAAGAGGGCTTACCAAGATGTACGACCTGTTTAAAGATATGAAGTTCATTAACTAGTCTGGGCTACAGCAGCTTGATGATAATGGACATATGGACAGGGCAGCATCGTCACAGCAGAAAGAACGCGTGGGAGATCACAGCAAGAGGGACTGCACAGAAGGACGGACACTGCACCCAGCACAGCACGGAGTCCCGGATCAGCCATTGGCTACTCCTATGACCTTGGACAAGGTCTTCCCTCTCTCATCTCTGAAGTGAGACTATTTCATTTCCCTGTGACCTTGGACAAGGTCTTCCCACTCTGGGCCTCACCTTTCTTATCTCTGAAGTGGGACTATTTCATTGGACATCAGAAGGAGGAGATGAGGTAATGACCGGAAAGTGACTAGATCAGTCCCTGGTGTTATATCCTCAATACAGCATAATTATCATTACTGTATTGACTCTAGTGGCGGAACTAGGGTGACGTTTCTGTCTTCTTAGTGACTGAGTTAATGTGGTCATAATCAACATTCTAACAGGAAGCTGGTGCTTGTGTGTAATCTGAATACCTGGGAAGTAGAGGCAGGAAGATCAGGAATTCAAGGTCATCCTGAACTACATATTGAGGCTGGCTGAGTTATGTGAGACCCTAACTCAGAAACTAAAACTGCCCAGAGTCAGTCAGAGAATCCTGGAGGCCATTCCCTTAATGGAAGCAGTTCAGGTGCTTCCTGACACAGACTTTTGCTCACCTGTGTGGAGAACCTTCTGTGGTGGTCAAAGAGGAGTGTGTAGCCTGTCTCTCCTAAGTGATAGAAGATAAAATAGGACCATCAACCTCCAACCCTTCAGTCTCCAAACTAGCTGAGTACTTTTCCTTAGAAACGTGAGCTATAAACAATCTTCAGTGTTCCTACTGTTCTGCATCTTCCCCAAGTCCATCCAGCCTAGCAGACTCCTGAAGTTCTCGATAGCGTTTATCCTATCCATTTAGCCTTTACTGAGGACCCATTTCTTGATAACATTTATCCTCCCCATTTAACCTTTACTGAGGACCCATTCTGAGCAGGCCTGGGACCTCAGACAACTTAGCCAGCCAAAGAGAATGAATAAATTCCAGGAGATAGTCTTCTGCATGAGAGAGGACGCAGAGAAGGAATGTATGGTCTTAAAGGACATTTGGGAGGGAAAGCCAACACACACAGAGAGAGACAGGGGCATTACTGGAAAGGGCACATACATACACTGATGACAGAAATCCCAATGGGGCTGGCTCAGTGGTAGATGGTGGGAAGTGGCCAGGGAGTCAAGTGAGAAGTTTGAACTTGATTGATTGCCGCAGGAATATCGGTGTAAGTTCTGATGTAGGGAGACAGCATACTCAGATCTGTGTCTTGGATCCTCTTGGCGTCTGTGGAGAGAATGATCTAAAAGGTCAGAGACTAGCGGCAAGAGAAGCTTGCTAGAAAGTCCTGCAAGACACAGGCTTCAGTCAAGACCATGCAAGTGGGGGAGGGGTCTGCACCAGCTTGAAGTTCAGGTATGAGCGGAGGAAGAGGGCTAGGATATTGCAGCTGCTGGGGGAAGGGCTGGTCCTCTCACAGTCCCACAACCTTGAGAGGCTGGACCTCAGTGGCTGACTCCCAACAGGATCCAACTCTCTGAGGTGAAAATAGAAATGACCATAGCTGGCCAGCCAGCTGCAAGTGCTTGTAGGGGCACAGAGGCATTCAGGTGAGGCTGCCCAGATACCTGAGCTGTCCTGCAAGCTGTCATCTTTTCTGTTCCTTTCAGGAGCTGAATCTCCTCCACTATCTTCTGGTCCTCAAGGACAGGATCCCTCCCCTGGGCTAAGCTTGTTTGTTTTTCTCTATTTGGGCCCCATACTTAGACAGCTCTCTTCTGAGTCTCATGTTCAAGTCTAGCAAGAAATACAGGTCAAACCAAAATGTTACAGTTGGGTCTCACTGTGACTGACAGGTCTGCTTTGGGGACAGGCCCATCCCTGAGTCCATCATTGTGGTTAGGGTAATGGACTCTTTAACAAGCAGGCTTGGGTAGGTATGCAGGTACCCTCTCAAGATAGCCATTGTGTGAGATTGAGACAAAGCAGAAACCTAGAAGAAAATCAAGAATAATAGATTTGGGGTGTTGGCCAAAACATCTCCAGTGCAGGAGTGTGTTGTTACGTTTGTTTCCCAGTTCCAGCTACAGAGTATACAGATGAATTCCTGGATGAAAGACAGAGCTCAGAGCTATTCCTGATCTTGTAAGGGACCATCTAGAGAGTGGACACGGTGTTGAGGCTCTTGGGCAGATGGAGTGGAAATAGATGCTTCAAAGAGGTTAGTCACCTAGGGAGCCTTGACAAACTCCTCACACCAGAGCCCTGCCCCCAGAGAGCACAACTGGTTGAAGAGGTGTCCAGTAATATTAGTAATCCTTTAACGTTCACATTCATTCCAGCAGACTTCAAAGTGTAGCCTCCTCTAAGCCCACTGGTGTCCAAAGAGAAGCCCCGGAGCTCCAGGCATTTGGAAGTTGATGAGAACAAAAAGGAGCATACTCGAGTTCATTGGCAGAGCTGCCCTGAGAGTTAGGGCTCTGCAGAAGAAGCAAAAAATCAAGATGTTTCTGTGAAACCAAACAAGTGCAAATACCTCCTGTGGGCACAGAGTGGAGAAAAAAAAATTCTAAATTCAGTTTGCTCTCTATAGGAGACACTGGGGCTGTATGGATTGTGTATCTAGTTGGCAGCAACAGAACAGTTAGGCACCTGTTTGTAAATTAGGACTAGCTGGGATGGATCAGGTTCAAACAGGCCAGCCTGAGCTATGGAACCAGCCTCGGTGTCCGTGAACAGATGAATGAGACGCACAGTGGGGATTCAGCCAACCATACAGAGGAATGAAGCCACAGCTTCAGAAAAATGGATGGAACAGGGATCACTATGTTGATCAGGCTAAATCAGACTGAGACAAATACTGCATGTTTTCTCATGTGTAGAATTTATATTCAAACTATACAGTGCACATATATGTGCTCATACATATCAGGATATGAAAGTAAAATGAGACTATGCCAGGGATGAAGAGGTCTTAAGGAAGAAAGGAGAAAGAACACACGTGAGAGTACGTGTAGCATACTATATACTAAATGTATAAACATACTATATTCTAAACGTAATAGATGACATGAAAGCAGCCGGGTGGTGGTGGCGCACGCCTTTAATCCCAGCACTTGGGAGGCAGAGGCAGGCGGATTTCTGAGCTCGAGGCCAGCCTGGTCTACAGAGTGAGTTCCAGGACAGCCAGGGCTACACAGAGAAACCTTGTCTCAAAACAAAAACAAAAGCAAAAAATAATAAAAATAATAATAATAGTAAAAAAAAATGACATGAAAGCAGAAGTGGGGATGAAGAAGAGATCTGGGGGTGAAGAAAAGGACTGGCAATAGTGAGAGAGGTGGAAGGAAACAAGGAGAGAAGAGCATGAAATATGAACATTATGAACAATATGAACCCCATGACTTTGAGCGCTGAGCTGTTAGTCTTTGTCAACTTGTTACAAACTTGAATCACTTGGGAAGAGGGAACCTCAGTTGAGGAACTGTTTCCCTCAGATGGCCTTGGGCATGTCTGTAGTACATTTTAGATTACTGATTTTTGTGGGAGGGCCCAGCCCACTGTGAGCGGTGCCACTCCTGGGCAGGCCGTCCTGAGTTGTGAAGCAAGCAAGCAGAGCAAAGCGTGGAGAGGAAGCCAGTAAGCAGCTTTCCTCCTCGGTCTGCTTGCAGCTTTGAATTCCTGCACTGATCTCCCTCAGTGAAGGACTGGAATTTGTAAGATGAAGGTTGATTTTGGTCAGTATTTTATCAGAGCACTAACACCAAATAGTAGGTCATTAACAAAATAGTAGTAGTCGTAACAATAATAAACACATGATATGATCCCCCAGAGTCATGTCTGAGGCAGAATCAAGATGAGAGCTGTGCTGGAAGCCTCTGGAGTCATGTGTGCACAGAGCTGTTTGTCTGGAGATGCTAGGGTGGTCCATGCTTGTAAACGTGTATATAGAATCCGGGAGGGAAAGAAGCATTAGCAAGTCAGAGGATCAGTATGGTGAGGGAAATATTAGCCATGCTGGGATGCAGGACTCTAAGGACCAGTGACCAGTGATAGGATGCTTTCCTAGCATGCTCCAGACGCTGAGAAAGGGAAAAGGAGATGGCAGCAGACAGATGTCATGTGTAAACTGTTTATAGAAAGGAGACATGAGAGCCATTGACAAGTTGGTGTCTGAATGCAAGAGAGTGTGTTAAGTGAACCCAAACTGGGAGGAGGGAGACATGGGTGGAATTACCAGAGAGGGAAGTGTGGGGATGAGAGGGTGGAAACCTAGGGTACCATCCTATTCTAGATGTAGATCTAGTCTCCTTCAGCCCAACCTACCTTCATCAAATATCAACTATTAATGTGTGAAAAGATCCTCTGTCCGTAAAATGAAAACACACGAAACAAACAAATAATATGAGATAAAACCCAAATAATACAAAATAAGACACACGTAGGCTTACCATCCATTTCAATGTGGCAAATATTTACTGAACGCCTACTAAGTGCCAGATTGACCGCAGATGGTTTGGCTGGCATGGTTAGTTTATCAGGCACAGCCCCACTCCCACACTCTCCCCAGCCCCATCTGGGAGACCTCCGTGGTTCTGGCTCCTAGAACCTGCCTCTAATTCTCCAGCGCCAAGCAAAGTCTTCTTGTTGATCTAGGTCCTCACAGAAGCTAACATCTTCTCTGGAAACCACCTACTTCACATTGCTGCTCACTGGTGAGCTTTCTGGCTGTCACACAAGGCCCCTGCCTATACTGGGACCCCCAGAATATTTGGCTTCTGTTGTAAGTCCCACCTGTGGCTCTTTCCTACCTTCCACAAAAGGCAGAGAAACATGATCTGGGGAAGGATAGCAAGGAGACAGCCATATTAGCCACCTCTCCCATGGCTGAGTCTGTGGCTGTCCTCACCCACTGTCACTTCACGAATGATACAACAGAACAGTCCTCAGAACACCACTGTGAATCAAGACAATACGCTCTAGTCACATTACATAAAAGACTATCTGATCCCTTAGTCATCCCTTACCCCCACACACAGAGACTTCCACTCTCACTGTTTTCTCCATAGCTTCTTGTCCCTCATGTACCAGCCACGTCCATCCACCCCTAGGTAGGCCCGTCCTATGAGGGCTGCCTCCTTAACAGGCTCATCCTTCCGCATGTTCTTGTTCTGTGTGATTTCTTCTTCTCTTTGCCCATGACATCTCTTCTTTTTGAATGCTTCTTCATTACTGACTCTTTACTACCTTCAAAACCACCATGAAGCTGGGCAGTTCATCTTCTCTACTGAGATCCCTCTCAAATTATGTGCTCACCCCATTTACTGGCTTATCACTTGTCTTTTTTTCTGAAACAAGTTGATATTTTTTTCAGTTGAGGCAAAATGTGTAGGATTCACCAGTTTAATCAGTTAGGCAACACTGAGTGTATGCACAGTACTGTAACCCTGAAGACTGTCCATTTCAGGACTTCATCATTCCAAAATCAAAATAAGTTTTTAATACTCGGAAAATAAGGACATATTAACCTAACTTTTATGGTTAGTTCTGCATGTAGCATTTTTGTTTGTTTGTTTGTTTTTGTTTTTCGAGACAGGGTTTCTCTGTATAGCCCTGGCTGTTCTGGAACTCACTCTGTAAACCAGGCTGGTCTCGAACTCAGAAATCCGCCTGACTCTGTCTCCTAAGTGCTGAGATTAAAGGCATGCACCACCATTGCCCAGCACATGTAGCATTTTAAAGGGACATTTTCAGTTGCTATAACAAAGTATCCAAAACTTGAAACTTTATTTTAAAAAAAAAACTTTTTTTTTAAAGACCTATTTAGCTTAAATATTGAAGGTTGGCTGGGCATGGTGGCTTAAGCCTTTAAACCCAGTATTCAAGAGGCAGAGGCAGAGGCAGGCAAAGCTCTGTGAATCCAAGGCAAAACTGGCCTACACAGGAAGGTCTACACAGTGAGGCCTACATAGTGAGGCCCTATTTCAAACAAACATGCTAACTAACTAATAACTAACTAACTAACTAACTAACTAACTAACTAACTAACTAACTGTGGTGGTTTGAATATGCTTGGCCCAGGAGTGGCATTATCAGGAGGTATGGACTTGTTGGAGTAGGTGTGGCCTTGTTGTAGGAAGTGTGTCACTGTTGGGGTGGGCTTGGAGATCCTCCTCCAAGCTTCCTGGAAGTCATGTGGCTTCTATTCGTAACAATGGCCACAGAAGAACTAATACACAGAGGCAGTGCCTCATGACCTAATTTCCTTCTACTAAGCTCTTCTCTTACAGGTCCCATTGCATCTCAACATAGCCATAACTCCCCAAGCATTGAGCACATGGCCCATGGGTCATGAAGACAAACTTCATCTAAACCACAGCAGTATCCCATAATAATGGCTCAAGCTGAACTCATGGGGCACATCTAGAGGCCCAACTACTTAGAAAGCAGAAGCAGGAGGATTGCTGATGCCACAGGTTCAAGAGTAGCCTGGGAAACCCAGCAAAAGTCCTTCTCAAAATAAACAAATAAACAAACTCCTGGCTATTCAGAGTAGATGAGAAGTTTAATATAAAGGATACCAAAATAGCACTGATGTCATAGCACTAAAGGCGGTTCTTCAAGCCACCTCTTCTAGAATTTCCTACTAAAACAGGAATAGTCAGGTATACAGAAGGAAGAAATGATTTATGAACTTTCTCTAGCTGAATCTAAATCAGACTAAGCCCTGACCCTGTCCATGGGTTCTAAAAGAACCCCAGACCCTAAGGAGATGAAGTCGAGGCCTTTGTCATCGGTTCTGCTTCGTCTGGGTTGTGGCATCCCAATCCAGATTACAAAGTAAATTAGGGTTGGACTGGGCTGAGTCTCTTACTGCTGGGTAAGTCTCTTGAACAACTGGAGTGCTGTCTGCCCCATCACCTGACTTATTTAGGCATTTACTAACCCTGCCTAGTCAGTGCTACTGGGGCAGAATATGAGAAACTGCATGTTTCACAATGGCCTGGAATGATTCTTAAGAGAAGCAAATGTAGGAAGAGAGAATGGGCCGGGCGGTGGTGGCACACGCCTTTAATCCCAGCACTTGGGAGGCAGAGGCAGGCAGATTTCTAAGTTCGAGGCCAGCCTGGTCTACACAGTGAGTTCCAGGACAGCCAGGACTACACAGAGAAACCCTGTCTCGAAAAACCAAAAAAAAAAAGAGAGAGAATGGAAGTGTTGCATTATCGAGGACTGGGATGAGGAAGCTGCCTGGGGCTGCAAGGCGAAGGCCCACTGCCAGACTCACTGCAGGTTCCTGGGAGCTGTTGGGGCCACTGTGTGGCAGCTACAAACCCTTGAACCATAGAAGTCCTTGGGGCCCCAGACTTCTATGTGTCTTATTGCACATCTTCCACAGAATGCCTGGATCCCACTGCCTCTTAGTTACAGCTCTACGGCCAGGACCTTTAGTGATCTGTGTTCTGGCAGGCCATCCCTGTCTGGATTCCCTGCAGTGGAGGAATGGCAATGAGACAGAGTCCTGATTTAGAACAAAAGAGACATGTATTCTTTGGCCAGGTATTACTTAGAGAACGGCTACAGGCAGCTGGTGACATCATATTCTACCTTTGGATCCAATTGGATCATTTCATGGAAATAAGCTGGGAAGCTTAGCTACTGAATTTAATGTAGTGTTTACAGAAGGAGATATTGGATACCAACAATAATTGCTGAAGCTCAAATTTCACCAGGTACCCTTGTGACAGAAGTCAGTGCTGGGAGCTGGGAGGCTCATTCGGTCAGATTGTTCCAGTGTTTCCTGCACTACACACAGCACAACCACAACACCTGATCCCCAGAGCCACCTCAGTGTGCAGTGGCCAGAAGAAAAATCAGATTGACTAATGCTGTTTGTACAGAGAGCCTGCTTCCTCCTTCAGATGAGGAAAGACTTTGTCTTAACAAAATCCTGTGGGACAGTGTGGAGAGTCTTCATGGGTACCAGTGACTGCTCTGTGCTAAGGAAAGGTCCCATGCTCCTTGGGTGTAAGGAACTGTGGACTAAAAATGTCACATAGGCTTCTCATTGCTTGGCAACAAACTTTTAACACATCGTTGTGATTTTTGAAATTTATGGCATTTCCTAAAGTAAGTGCATTTGTTAGCAATGAAGCCTTAAGTAGTTTCCCAGAGAAGACATTAGAGGGAATGCTGGAATAATTGACAGTGGCTCTAAGAAACAAGCAGTTGCCACTTTACATGGCCTTTGTTTCCTCACAGGAACTGTCTTCCAAAACCATGCACTTTGAGGGTTCAGTGGTGGAGGGAAATGGCTAAGTTTGTGCAAGATGTCTCGATTTTTATCTGGGATAACTTATTAACTCAAACATCTTACCTATCTGTTCTGCCCCTCAAGATGTCCATCTGTAAAAGGCTGTGGGGAAGATTAGATGCAGGCTCACACTGTCTCCTGATGGGAGGTGAGTTTATCCCAGTTCCGGGCTCGATTTCTGGGTAGATAAGCCAGTGAGTGGATGCTGTGGTGGGCACAATGAACTTGACTTTGGGAGCACAGTCAACAGAAGAGTGGGGATAAACGGAAGAGAGCCATTATGCTCAGAGCATCTGGGGACACAGCATCTGGTGCAGGCCAGGAGAATAGGCCCACAGTGAAGGTGAGCTCACTAACATATAATGAGGAAAATAAAAGAATGGAGTGGACCTTAGAACAAATTATATAGAAATGCATAAGTAAGGGGCTCAATAGTAGAGCATCTGGCTAGCATGTGCCAAGCTATGGGTTCCATACCCAACACTGGCTGAGAGAATAAAAATAATGCTTATGTGGGTTATTAAGTGCTTTCTAAATACACACACACACACACACACACACACGCACACGAGAGAGAGAGAGAGAGACAGAGACAGAGACAGAGACAGAGACAGAGACAGAGAGAGACAGACAGAGAGAGAGAGAGAGACACAGAGAGAGAGAGACAGAGAGGGAAAAAAGGGAGGAAGAGAGACTTGAATTCCACAGTGTCTTTCAGACAGTATCATTTGTCACCTGTGGTCCTAAGAGAATCCCACTATTCCTTGACTGTCTCAGGAAGCTGACAACCAGTCATATCATTCCAGACAATGTGCAAAATGAACTTCACTACAGTCCTCAAGAAGGAAGGGAGCGTGAGGTAGGAACACATTCTTCTGCAGAGCCCCATGAAGTAGAATGTCCCTTGTGAATCTCAGTGGTCCCTGTTAGTATTCTGTCTAAACTCCACCTCCACAGTTATCTGGCAGCACCCAGGTATGCTCCTCCCCACAGTTACCTGGCAACATCCAGGTAGGCCTGCCCACTATAAAAGGGGCTGCTTGCCTCCTCCTCTCTCTCTTGTTCTCTTGCCTCTAGCTTCTCTCTGTCCTCTCACCTCTCCTCTCTTCCCTTCCCCCTTTTCCCACGTGGTCATGGTCGGCCTCCACTTCTCTCCTCTCTCTCTCCTCCATCTTCTCCCGTTTCTCTCCCCACCTTTGCCCTCTGTCCTGAATAAACCCCCTCCCCTTTGGAACCATTTGGTCTGGTGTTGTCTGTTCTAAGCTGCACGCCAAAATCTAACAATGGTGCCGAAACCCAGGAATGAAGACTTTGGGAACCTCAAGACCCATGCAGCTGCCAGCTCCAGCTGCTATGACTGTGCAGGATGGACACCATGTGGCCCACTGTAACCCCACCACCACCGCTGCCACTGCTACACCACGCAGACTCTATCTGCTGCTACCTGCCTTCATGGCATGTGAATTAACATCCACTGATGCAAGGCTCACAAAACTTCCACCATGTGAGCTGTGCCGCTGTGGCCCCTATGTGGTGCTCTGTCTCATGGGCTGGGTCACAGACAGGGGACACAGACCTCAGGGTTCCACCTTTCCTGATACCAGACTGCACAAGCCCACAAACACACACCACATATTAATTGGTAAGGAGCTTCCAGTTGGCAGGAGGGACCCTGGATGCCCAGTTAGTACCTGGCCAGCCTTCCTGGGCTAAGGGGTTGGCTTTTCATTGCCCCAGTCCATATAACTGGCCTCTAGCTGACCTACGACTTAGGACATTGACCATTGGGTGATTCCCCCCCCCCCAAAAAGGTGGTTCCCACCCCCCCCACTCCCCCCAAGCCCTTGCAGCTGCTGGAAATCCTGGTACCAGGTGGGCTATTTTCTACCAGACTAACTCCGTGGAGGCCCCTAGATATTCTCGCGACGACCTGATTATCTAGCCTGAGCCTGATTTTTCGTTGCCAGCGTTTCTTTCGGGATGCCGACTGATAGCTCAGTAACAGCCACGTCACCCAGTGAGTACCACATTGTCTTCAACTGTACCCACAGACACCCCACTGGGTTGTCTACTGAAAAACCTCAAATCTCTAAAATTAGCGCATGATTTGAGGCCTTCCAAATTGATACACCTCTGCAATAAGGTCTGGATTCGATACCCTCTAGATAATGGACTAAAGTAGCCACTTAATGGCACACTAGACTCAACTATTTTAAGGGGTCTTAACACATACTGCCAGCAGTCTGGTAAATGGAAACAAATCCCCTGTGGTCGAGCATTTATCTACCTTCGTTATACTCCTTCTGCCTGTTCCCCACCCCAGGTTCTCTTAGCCATGAAACCTGCTCAACCACATACCTCTTTCTAATTTTTCTTTTTTAATTAAACCAAAACGGGGGAATTGCTGAGACTTTAGTGGACATCTGCAGGTTTACATCAGACCAGCTAAACTTGCTTCCCCAAATGCACAACCACCCACACAAAGGGCTTGGGTACCCGAGCATGCAAGGGAGGCATTCCCTCTCCCTCTCTGCCTGGGACCTGTAAAGTGAGTGCTAGCGGTGCCTTCTGCTACAAAAACAACATGAACGTAGCTGTGATATGGGACATGCTTGTTTTTCCTCGCCCACTGCAAACTCTAGCCGCCAGAGACACTGGGCAGCAACTTCCGGCTGCTAGCAGGAAGTCCCGCCCTCCTGCCGCTGCTGCCCAACCCCCTGCCAGCCATACAATCCAGCTTTCTTATTCTGGTCCTAGCCAAATGTTTCTTTGCTAACACAAAAATGTGCTTTCTCTACCTACACAACCCACCAAAGTTACTTAAGACAGGATAGGAAAGACTCTGTCTTAATAGATTTTTACTACTGCTATTAAATTCTATTCAGTTACAACCAATCCTTATGGCTCTCAATCTTGTCAGAAGTCTGCTAATAGTATATTTAAGTTTATGGCCGACAGAATTCCCAAAGCCTCTAACAGTTGACCCAAGATGGTTTCAGAAGACTTGGACACCAGACACCTAGAAGATACAGCCTGGATTGTATGTGATGATATAATCACTAGCAAACACAGTGGGCTAAACTGGATGCTCTGAGTCAAATGACTTAGCTAAGTCAAACCAAGGTAAGTCATTTCCGTGTATCCATTCCACAGAAAAAGCCCTGCATCTTTTGCACTTGGAAGCCAAACTGACTTCACCCAAGAGACTATGGAGATCACGGGAACTGTTGGCAAATGGACTCTGTCATTTTTTAAGATAGATTATTGTGTACTCTTTCTCAGACTTCTGACTACATTGACAGCTAAGCTTTCACAGATATTATCTGTTACCTCATTACCTAAACTCAGCTGCCATCAATTAAATGCTTCATATTTCCTCTTCTAGCTATGGCACTGTCCTATTATTATTTGACTTCCTATAAACTTGCCTAACTCCAATAAAACATTCCACTATACGATCCAGCAAAGGTTCATCTTAAAGACTGCTCATGTTGTTAACTCATGCTGTTATCTCTTTTGTAAACTTATAAGCTACAGGAAACCCTCTCAGATCTATCTCTCGTGAACCATATAGATGTCACCCAGATCTTGTCAAGTCTAGACACATCCAAAACAGCTCCAGAGAAGCAACCTCCAGATGCCCCATCTCCTGTCACACACACAGCTGCTTCTACTGGACCTCTTCCTTCTGACCTATCCTCAGATGGCTCACTCCATAGACCCTGGACAGCAGGAAACAGCCAAGTCTCCTAAGACCGGACAAACATCCCCCATACCCATTCTTCTAGGTTCCCCCTAAAGACACGTCGCCCCCAATGCCAGCAGGAAGTAGCCAGATATCACGACGACCCTATTCCTGCTTCACAGTCACCTCTTTCTAATTTTTCTTTTTAAATTAAACCAAAATGGGCAATGTTAGTATTCTGTCTAAACTCCACCTCTACAGTTATCTGGCAACACCCAGGTATGCTCCTCCCCACAGTTACCTGGCGACATCCAGGTAGGCCTGCCCACTATAAAGGGGGCTGCTTGCCTCCTCCTCTCTCTCTTGCTCTCTTGCCTCTAGCTTCTCTCTGTCCCCTTGCCTCTTCTCTCTTCCCTTCCCCCTCTCTCCACGTGGTCATGGCCAGCCTCCACTTCTCTCCTCTCTCTCTCTCCTCTTTCTCCACTATCTTCCCCCGTTTCTCTCCCCACCTTTGCCCTCTGCCCTGAGTAAGCCCCCTCCCCTTTGGAACCATTTGGTCTGGTGTTGTCTGTTCTAAGCTAGGCACTGAAATCTAACAGTCCCCTGACATTTCATGATTGGCATCCACTACCATGCAGCAGTGGGGGCCGCTCCAGGTGAAGGAGCTCCTCGGGAACACCGTGGACAAAGTTTGAGTAGAAATAAACTTTTTGGGTCCTTGCTCCTCTCTGCAGCCAGCTTCAGATTAGAGATGGACTTACTCAAACTCTCACAGTGGCTAAGGATTAATTTAGTGGTTGGCTCTGGGGAAAGTGGTTTGATGTCTTTACAAATCACAAAGCAGTAAACTCAAAAAGGATGCCCGGGAAGTGGTCTGGACATTTTTAAAGCCATGCTTTGATGAGTTTAAGGAGTAACTCAACTTTGAGGAGTGACGGTGTATTATAGATTCATGCAAAGATGACTGTGTTTGCAGAAGGAAGTCCTGGGTGTCTATAGTTTGTTTTGAAGGAATTTCAGGTCTCAGTTTAAACTTAAAATTGAAGGAATCTCAGGTTTTGGTTTAAACTTAAAAATTAACTGCCCCAGGGATACATCCCGGGAGGAGCACATTCCAAAGACTTACACACACATTCCAGGGGAAGGGCTCAAGACAAGAGGTAATCAGGAAGTTGGGCCCTTAACATAATAAACCTGGGCAAACAGAAGCTATTAAGCTAACATTCGTTGTTATAAAGATAATGTGCAAATCTGAGTTACCTAGAAACCAGGCCTGGGAACGGCTGTTGAAGTCAGCCTTTGTGGTTATTGTTTAAGAGGTGATTGTAAAACTGCCCTCGTGAACTCTGTGGAGATGGTATAAAAACTGCTCTTAGCTTTGGCTATTTTTACAGGGTTCCTCTTGCCTGTGCACGGGGGAACCCCAGTGCACTGGTTATCAATAAACCTCATATTTTTGCATCAAATCCCCTGTCCGTGAGTGTCTCTGTGGGAGTATGTCCTCCGGTTTGGATCTTAGAGTCCAACAGTTTCAAGTCCATCTAACAGGTTTGAGAGAGAAGTGGGTTAGGGTAGAAACTAAGTTAGAGGGGCTCTGAGTGGCTCATTGTTGAAGCTTTGTGTAAACATGGCCCAAAGTTTTCCATTAGAAATTTGGAAAGCAGAGAACTCACACTGAGTGGACAAGTCATCTAATATAAATATATATTGTATATTAACATGATTAATATGTAATATATTATATATATAAAATGTGCATTTTAGGCTGTCATCCACTCATTTATATTATGGTCACTTATGCATAATCATTGTAAAATTCATCTAAGTTTTTAAAGTATTTATTTTTACATTTATTTTGTGTGTGTGTGGGGGTGTACATGCCATGATGCATATGTGGAAGTCAGAGGACAGCGAGAGGGAGTTGGTTCTGGGGATCAGTTCAGATCATCAGGTTTGGCACCAGGAGGTGGTACTGCCCACGCCGTCCTGTCAAGCAGACTCGTGTTTTAAAGCACGCAGGCCAGGATTTTATGTGGCTTAGCAGCTGCTTACTTGCCTTTCGTATTTTGGAGGTTGTTCTACAACAACAAAAGAACTTCTCTTTAAAAAAAAAAAAAGATGTGTTTTCATTTTATTTGTATGCATGAGTCTATGAATTATATTGTACATGGGTACAGGTGCCCTCAGAGGCCAGAAGAGAGTGTTCATCCCCAGGATCTGGGGCTACAGGCCAGCTGCTATGGGTCACCCAATCTGGGAGCAAACCTCTGCAAGAGCAGCACTGGATCCTAAACACTGAGCCAGCGCTGGCCTCGGAGCTGTTCCTTTGCACAGCTGCATGGTATTGGACTCTTTCACCCTGTGCGATACAGTGAGTTCTGGGCCTACGCCATGGTGCCTTGCGCAGAGAGAGGCTGGGAAAGACGTTCTTTTGAGAGGAGGATAACACATGAGAAGCTTTAGTTTCAAAGTTAATCGTAATCTCTGATACCTCCATAGCCAGGCCTCGTGGAAGGAAAACTGGTGTCTGAAGTGAAAGGATTGAGCTGGGTGTCACTGTCGCAGTGAAGGGTGTGAACTGGGTGTTACATGTGCTTAGCATGTGTAAAACCCTTGGCTTCAGTCTGCAGCATTGGGTCTAAGAAACATCAGCCAGGCAAGCATCACAGGTGAGGGAGACCACGAACTGCTGCTCCACTTCCCCTCTACCTTGTCACTGACAACAGCGCTTGTTTCTTCTCTTGCTTTTTTCCAGATTATAGAAGACTTCCTTACTGCAAAAATTGAAAGAAAAATATGTAAAGAAGCAGAAAAAATCCATAAATGGTTGTTAAGCATATTAAAGAGTTGCTTAAAGCATCCTTCATGGGCAGTGTGAGTTACTACAGGGACTCCCCATCCTGCCCTGCATCCTGCTCTGCATTGTACAGATCAGACACTAGAGCTACTATAAACGTATATTCTAAGGAAATAAAGAAACAACTTAGTGCATAGGGTGAAGGAGGCAGGTAAGGAACTGCACCCAACATGCATATTTGAAAAATATCTGCATAAGATTGAAGGCACAGCAATGAGCAAGCTTACAGAGGATATGGGAAGAGAAGAGTGGCCAACAGCTAAGGGTTCTGGGATTCTAGCAGGTACTGGAAAGCAAAAACTGGAAATCAAAAGATAAACTAGAGAAGATACAGCAGAACCTTGGTTGTTGTTAACGATTGCTTCAGTTTGAGGCACAGTTCCACTCCGTAGCCCAGGTTAGCCTGGAACTCACTATGTAGTTTAGATTGAGCTCAGAATCATGGCCCTCCTCCTGCTTCAGCCTCCCAGGGGTAGGATTACAAGCAGGAGCCACCACACCTGGCTAGAATAGATTCTCAGTATCCTCCAAATCCACAGAAAAGAGCCCAGGAAAGAGATGTTTGTTGAACTGAACATGGAGGTTGATGAAGAGGGACCTAGGGCATCTGACAACAGTGATCGAGATTGACCAGTGGGATCTGCACGCTGGACCCCCACGACCTGCAGAACATAAAAGCTACAGGCGGAGGTATGGCTTCCTAGGTGAACGTGCGGAATGAGACGAAGCCCACGACAGCATCGTAGACACTCTAATCTTGGAAAGGACAGCATTGTGGCTACTAAGAGAACTGAACAATTCCTCAGACCAGGAGTTCTTTCTGCCTGCCTAAAGGATAGAGGGATGGAGATTCTAAGAGGGTTGGGGGAAATTTAGGGTATCCAGTTCAGCAAACGATTTGAGAGGGTCCAGGAGGCGCCTGTGGTTTTGGAGCCTGAGAAGAGGTTTCTAATCAGCCAAAGGCCTCGTTGCTAGGGCCCTGACAAACGGACAGGCCACTTCCTTTACAAACAATACAATTTTCACAGAGAATGGCCCTAATAGCATGTCTCATGCTACCCTCGAGGCTAAACTGGATGCTGCTGACTCACGTGTCTTTTTTTGTCTTCAGTTCCGATTGTTGTTTCCCATACGAGTCAGTGAATGACGGGGCCGGTGTTCTTTCTCCTGGAGAATCTATTTCAGGGACAAGCCGTGGACAGTCTGTGGTCGCCTGCGCTATTATTACCCAAGGTGTAGTGCAACCTTTATAGCTTTCACTTCAAAAGTAAAGAGAACAAATGAAGTAGAATGACATCATGCCAGGTGACTTCTCCAAGCTGGATGACCCCCTTTTCTAAAGAAAAGAAACCCCAATAACAGCCCTGACGGCCAGTCTTGCCGAGCAGTGGTGGATTAAAACACCCCCAGCTCCTGTCCAGTCACGAATCATTTAGATAAAAGGACTTGACTCTGGCAATATTAAATTTCACTTGGCAAATATTTATTGAGCAGCAACTGCCTTCCCAAGCCTGTGGAAAATGTAGTGTATGGGCTCCTGTAGCACCAGGATACCCAGATTGGGGAGGGGGGGGAACCTGGAACCCTGGTGAATCTCTCACTTTAGTTTATAAACCCACATCTGGTTTACTAAGAGAATTGTGAGTCTGGTTAACAAAAGTCAGCTCTTGGTGGTGAACAACACTGGGTTTCTGGAAATTCTCAGCTCACACCTGGCTGCTGGGTTGAGCACAGCTGAGGGTAGTTAAAATCCTTTGATGGGAATGGAGCATTTAAAAAAAGCCCACAACCTCCCCCTGTAGTCCTAAGCTCCCAAGGGCACCGGGATGGTTTGTTTCATACACATCAGGAACACCATCCTTTCTCTCTCAAGGATCTGAAGCAGGAGAGGGAGGAGAGAAGAGAGTGAGAGGCAGAGGGGAGAGGACAGCCACTGTTGAGGAAGTACAGCAGAAGGGCATCACTTCCTGACAGTGTTTTTCCAGGTGTTGGAGTTATGTATTTATTCATGCATACATACAAAAATAATAATTAAAGAATAATAGGTCATAAACTTGAAAGGGAGTTGGAGGAAGATATGAAAGAGTTTAAAGGGAGGAGAGGAAGGTGAGAAAATGATGTAATTATATTTTATTAAAACAAAAAGTAAATTAAAACCATCGACAAAAGAAATGGCTAGAAAATAACCTTTGTGTGTCTACCACCTTGTGTTTTATTGCAGTATATAGGAGACTTGTATAACAAAATAGATTTTCTTTGGTTTAAAAAAGTCTAAACAAGATGAGCAGTGGTGGCCTACGCCTTTAATCCCAGCACTTGGGAGGTGGAGGCAGGCGGATTTCTGAGTTCAAAGCCAGGCTGGTCTACAGAGCAAGTTCCAGGACAGCCAGGACTACACAAAGAAACACTGACTCCTAGATAAATAAATAAATCCAAACAGGATATCTGTATTTGCACAGTTGTTATCTCCTATGTTGTCTTTTCTCATTTCAGTGTGTGATCGTGTTGTTCAAAGAGAGAACATATAATTAAAGACAGGATAACATGTACGACTGCATGGGTGTGCCATTCTTATTACCGTAGGTTCTGTTTATGTTTGGGGCAGTGGGTGAGGAGCACAGTGATTAACATAGGCTCAGTTTCTGTCATTCATTAAAGTTTATTCATCTGTGAGGGAAATAACACAGAGAACTGACAGCCCTTTTAAAGTCCGGTGTCACAGCACTGAGGGAGGAGTGCAACCTTGTCGGCTAACTAGCTTGTCTGCCATTGTTCTGCAGAGGCAACTTTGTGGAATAACTTTAAAATTCCAATAATATTTTAGAGGATTCCCAGACGCAAGAAAGAACTGCTCTTGATACCAGCTCTGACTCTGTAAATTCAGCCCAGGCCTGGACCTGTGCCTCAAAACTTTCTCACGGAAGAAGAGAATGGATATGAGAACTACCCTCTTCTGACAGGCACTGCTGATATCCGGCTGTCACCTTTCCAAAGCGTACACTGGGGACCGAGTGAGCTTAGAGCGGGATGCCTGCATCCTGGTTTTCAGTATGAGCTGACTTCCTTCTGTGCGCTGAGGTCATCATCCTAGGGCTTTCCCCCAGGGCCGGGCTCAGTGTTTGGCTCTCGCTACACAGCTCCTTTCCTCCCCTGCCCTTTCTCTTCCTGTTGTTTCTCTCCCTTCTCTCCGAGGTGCTATTTACAGACCGGAGAATTCACTGCACGTGGGTTAATGAGTCGTAGTGAACTTACGGGAGTGCACTGAGTTTTAGAACCTCCCACCCCTCCCCCAAAGGATCCCCACACTCATTTGTAGTCCATCCCCCTCCTGCTTCTCAACGCCTGTCAGTCATGGGTCTGTTTTCAGTCTCCCTTGGTTTCCTCTGTGAACAAAATGTGGGTGTTAGCTAGTTTCCTTTCTGTGACTGCAACAACCAGGATGATGAAAAGCAACTTAAGGGAAGAAGGGGTTTATTTCATCTTATGCTTCCAGTTGTCCATCACTGAGGGAAGTCAGGGCAGGAACATAAGGCAGGAACCGGGACCCAAAACTATGGAGGGATGCTGCTTTCCTGCTCTGGCTCATGCTTAGCCAGCTTTTATAGACATTCCAGGACTACTTGCCCAAGAATGGTGCCGCCCACAGTGGTCTGGGCCCTCATACATCAACTAATAATTAAGAGAATCCTTCATATACTTCCCCATAACATCCCTCAACTGTGGCTTCTCCTCTCAGACTCTAGACTGTGTCAAGTTGTGGGTTAAAGATACTATCCAAGAACTCTTCAGTGGTCCTTAGCTATGAATGCAAGAAGGCACATTCCTCAATTCTGACAATTTCATGACTGCATACCTTAGGAAGGTGTGGTCAGGCTGCTCACAGAAAGCACTCCAGTGGACATAGGGTGGGAAATCCTTAGGCCACCTGTCAAGGTGCAGGGACATGGAGACTCCCCCCAGAGGTGCTGTCACAGGATTCAGGGCTTCTTCCAGTATAGGTGTCAAGCCTAGGTGAGGTGGCTTTCTGGGGCTGGTTTAAATGATTATATTTTTGGTTGTGAGCGTAGCCTTTAACGGCTGAGCCATCTCTCCAGCCCTTAAATGATGATGTAAACTGTGTCAGGGCACAGAGAGGTGAACACAGCACTTTGTGCATTAGACCTAGTAGACATCTCATCTGTGAGAGTGGTCACACAGCTACAGGTAGGAAAGAGGCAGACACAGGAGTCTCCTGCCTTCCTGTCTCACTTGCTTTTCTTCTGTTTCAGGGATAAAACTAAAGAACCCATGAATGTGTCACTTGGACTCCAGATAGACACCAAGTCCAGTCTCAAGTAGTCTAAAATGAAAGCAAACGTTGCATGTTTCACCTGATGCTATTAAAACATCTGTATTCTAATCTCTTACCACAAAACAATCTGAACCAACCTGCTATACAGCTCTTAGTTCCCAGAACAACAGCTCCAGCATGTTCCCCAGACTCCTCAGTATCTTTCTATGTGGGCATAAGCTTTAGAGAGATGGGCAGGCTGAAATCCCATTTTTCCCATTGGCTTGTATGATCTCAGGTGAATTACTCATCAACTTTGTTAATTTTTATAATTTAGACTATTGAAAATAAACTCATTTCACAGAAAAATGTTTGTGAAAGCCACTCAGGTTGTCTGCTTGGAGTCACTGTCCTTTCCATCTAAAAACACCAGTGTTCCCATCTTAAAACATCTAAAACAATTAGCTCTGCACCAGCCTGACCTTGGGTGGGGACTTGGGGTTTCGAGGGTTGGGGGTTCAGGGTGGAGTCAGTGCTCTGCAATGTCAAATGGAACACTATGAAATCTAAGAAATGTATTTCTCCAAGTGAGACTAGATCACAGTTCATATTCCAAATATATCATGGGGCCAGGATCACACAGGGACTCCTGATGGGACAGATGTAGGAGAAAGCTCTGTGACGGGGCTTGTGGAGAAACAGAGCCCATCTGGAGTCCTTCACTAAACCACATACAGCAGAAGAATGGTTAGTCTCCACCCACAGCAATCTTTCTCCACTAGATCGTGGGGAGGGGGTGTCTATAAGCGTTCTAAGTTTGTTAAAGTCACCAACTCCTTTGCGTTGCTTATTTCTCCGTCATCCTGGATGAAGACCCTCTATAGTCATGGATCTGGTAAGAATGATCTTGTTCTGAGCACTATCAAGTTGTCATTATACATGTCATTTTGTAATAATGTAGACAAACAGATGTTACATCGTATCTGTCTTATGGATGGTTCTTCAACTAGTCTGAATGGTTTGTGTTATCCTCTTTTGCTTCCTGTCCATGCCCCAAGATACTAGGCTTAGAAATAAAATGGATCTCAACAAATATTTGTAGAATTAAACCTAGGCGAGGTCACAATCTTCAGAATATTTAGATTGGAGGCTTTTTCCTAGAGTTCCATCAGCACAGAAACAAAATTCTAACTTTTTTTTTTTTTTTTGGTTTTTTTCGAGACAGGGTTTCTCTGTGTAGCCCTGGCTGTCCTGGAACTCACTCTGTAGACCAGGCTAGACTCAAACTCTCAAACTCAGAAATCCGCCTGCCTCTGCCTCCCAAGTGCTGGGATTAAAGGCGTGCGCCACCACAGCTCGGCCGAAACAAAATTCTAAATGAATGACATAACTCAGTGTTTGGTTTTACAAAAGTGAGCAACTTAGAACGAAACACGAAAGGAAAAGGCCTTTTTTCTCTCTCTGCAGAGAAACTTGCTTACACTCATTTCTTGCCAATGGGGTTTAGTCACAGGACAGCTGTTAAGTAGCTACCTAAGAAGCGCTCGTGGCACATATGAGGGAACATATGGGACCCACCATCAGGTACAAAGGGGTGCCTGTGACACTGATACCCAGCTTGGGATGCACCACCTCCATCCTGACTCACTTTCTTAAATGTTTGCTTTCATATCTGCCAACCACTTGAATTGGTGCTTCAACTGTTCAGACCATCTGCTAAGGGAGAACTTTTCGATTGTGTCACAGTTTGGGGAATCATAAATAATACAGTTTGGGACTTGGAAGAGCCCTCAGAAATCAGCAAGTCTAAGCCTTCCATTCATATGCTCACAAACACTGTTCTGCATGGCAGCTCAGAACTAGGTGCTGGAGATGTAGGACAACTGTCACACATGGTCCCTGGGTTCTGGCGTTTATGCTCTAGCAGAGAAGATGGATTTAAAAATGTCACTGGCAACTGGAAATGCACCTGGGTATTGCTGGCAGTGCAACCAGGATCTTGACTTGCAATGGAAGAAAGAGCTTCAGGGTGAGTCAGAGTGGAACACAACTGGTGAGTTTACCAGAGACTCAAGTGTGCATGTTTGGAAAGGGGCCCTACATGCCTCCGCTGTAGTCATGTCTGTGGCTGGGAGCTCTGCAGATTAGTTCCACCAAGGCTTAGATACTATGAGAAGCATTGCTGAGCCTCATATTTTTGTATTCACAGAATTCTGTCCTTAAAGAAGAGCCTCATGCATTGCAGAGGCCTTCCTGTAGAGAAGGGGTTGTACTGGTAAAAACATCAATCAAAAGAAGCCCTAGGTGACACACTTACGTGGTTCTTTGGCCTTTTTAACAACCCCTCTGGAGGTATTTCTCAGAAAGGAGAATGTGGTGCTTCAACGGGGAGTTTGGTTAGTGATGTTGAAATTCCAGGATGTCAGCCAGTGGGAATTAGAGATCAGAACCAGGAGGGTGGGGCAACTTTTTTTTTTAATGTTCCCTCTAACTAACTACTGCCTAACACCTATCTAACTTCTACCTCAAAAACAGATTCAAATAAAATAAAGTGAACACACAAAAGGTAAGTTTTAGATCTATGACTGGGTGATTACAGGAAGAGGAAGAAGTGATTGGGAAAAGGTTTATCAAATGCAAAACCAGAGCAGTGATCAGAGGCCAGCACTGACTGAGCACCAGCTGTGCCTCGGGTTGCTAGTCTCTATGCTAATTGCTAAAGATGTGAAAGATAGGCTCACCTCAAAGAGTTTATAGTTTGGGTGGATGTGAATGAGTCACAAGTAATTGTTACGAAGTTGTAAATATATATGTGAAAGCCACAGAGAGGAAATAATTGGTTCTACTTGGGCATAGGGTTGGATGAGGGTATTATAGAAGACTTCCTAAGAAGGAGAAGTCTAACGTTTACAGGAAGTGCACACAGAAGGGACAGCACCTGTGAAGCGCGGCACGCAGCCTGCCAGGACCTTACACAGTTTGATATGGATGCTTGCTTAGTTCCTTTTGGGAGAGTGGTGAGAGATAAAGAGATAGAGAAAGAGCAGGACAGAGAACGACTTTATTTGCAACGCTTAGTGCCGTAGTGCCCCCTCCCTGGGCCTTGTGCACACTAGTCTAGTGACTAGTTCTACCAATGAACTCTACCCTAGTACTGGCTAAATCTTGATAGGTCGTGCATTATACTTTAAAGAGCGTTAACTGTATCCTAGAAGCAAACATCTGTCAAAAGGAGCTAGAGGTGTGTCTCAGTTGGTAGAGTATTTGCCTAGCATATGTGAAGCCCTATGTTTGGTTTCTGGCCCTGGGGTGAAGGAAGAAGTCACTGAAAGGATAGATCAAGGTGAAAATGTAATCAATGTGTTGTTTGAGAACAACCCTACTCTGAGCTGGCTGGTAGATGTACACAAAACGGCTGTATTATTATCAAGTCTGTATATTCCATAATAATAAAGTAAGAACATCTGTACAGCGTAGAGGAGGGTCTGGAGGGGAGCAAGGGTGAACACAGGGGTCAGTTAGATGCTATCACTTCTGTACGGGAAATGATGAGGGCCAGAATTAACCATGACACAAGGAAGAGAAGAGAAATAGAGCAACAGGCACATGGAGAGGAACTGGTGTGTGTGGTAAGAAAAGGGGAAGAATCCAGAAGCCTACTGGGCTCCTGGCATTGGTAACTGGAAGGAAGAACTCCTTATGGACTGCAATAGAAGCAGATAAACAGGTTCCTGAAGAAAGACGAATGCTCAGTTAGACATATCTTGCAGTTGCCTGCTGGAGATCCAGATGGAAATTTCTAGTACACACGAGTATTTATGAGTCTGGAGCATAGATGTGATGGATGACTGGAGATAGCCATCATTGAGTCATCCGCACAGAGATGGAAGCTGAAGCCACTTAGGGACAATGCAGACAACACGAGGAGACACCAGCATTTAAGGATATTGTGTGGCTCTTTCCTTGAGGCTGGATGTGAACATTACCATCTTGGTTCAGAGCAGCAGTGAGTACACAGAAGGCGCATTACCATCATGGAGCTTAGGAGTGAGGCATATATTCGAGAATATATAAGAAGGTAGCAATCTCTTGGAGGAAGGGAAAGCCCATTGGTGGTGTGGCTATCCATAAGTTGCCCATGGTCCTGTAACTAACCACTCATCCATGCTTTCTTGTAAAGAACCAATGTTAAATCATTGGTTCACAAAGCTAAAAGGGTGGAATTGTTTCTTTGCCATTGTTTGGCCTTTCTATCTGAGGTGAGCCTAGTAAAGTCACTCAACAAGGGACAAGCAGAGGAATAGACTCATCCAAGAACATGGAGAGGTGTGTTGTGTGCAAGTGATTAATTTTCTGCATATTATAATGGTAAATGTACATTCATTACTTTTCTCATTGCTATAAAGACATATACTTGACAAAGGGAACTTTAAGAAGGAATGGTTTGTTTGGGTTCACAATTTGATAGTACTGTCCTTCACAGAAGGGAAAGGCATGGTGGCAGGAGTGTGACCAAATAGTGTCCACAGACAAGGAGCAGAAAGCTATGAATATGGATACTCAACTTCCCTCTTATTTATTCAGTCCATGATCCCAGCTATGGGCGGAACTCCCAACAGTCAAACCTCCTCGGAAAGACCCTCACAACCATATTCAGAAGTAGGTTTCATAGATGATTCCAAACCCAATTGAGATTAACCATATATATATATATCATATATATATATATCTGTGTGTGTGTGTGTTTGTGTGTGTGTGTGTGTAAACATATGTGTATATATGAATGTATATTTTTTTCAACTTTTTGAGATAAGGTTTCATGCAGTCCATGCCGGCCTCATTCTCACTAGGTAGTTGAGGCTTTGAACTTCTGATCCTGAATTTCTGATCCTTCAGCTTCCATTCCTCAAGTGCTAATTACAGGCATGTACTACCATGCCTGGTTTCATGCGGTTCAGGATATTGAACCCAAACCTCAAAGATCTCACATGCAAGCACTTATACCAATTGAATCACATCCTCAGCCCAAGCATCACATCTTTAAAAACAACAATAAAAACAACAACAACCACAAAAAATTCTTCTGACTTGTGTGAGACCAAGGGTCTTTCCCACCCAGGGACAGCCAATTTTTAAGATTAAAGGGTTCAGTCAGAAGCCTCTCTCTGATAGACAATAACCATATCTGTCTTCTGCCTCTTGGTTTGCCTGGTCCTGAGTGGGGTCATTAGTACCTATGAGTATCATAATTTTTGTTTTCTCTAGCCTTGCTGTGCCTCCTGTGACCTCATAAGATACCAAAGGAAAGATTAATAGATCACATCACAACGCAGAAACAGTGACCAGAGCAAAGGAGACTCACAAGAAGCAGAGTAAGAGAAGGATGGTCAGAGGCGGAAGGAGATGAAAGCATCAAATGTTGACCAGGTAAGAAGGAAACTGGAGACAGACAGTCTCAAATTCAGCCCTGGTGAACTTTGCCAGAGTGGTGTCAGTAGAGTGCCTAAGGACAGAGGCCTGGCTAGTGAGTCAGAATGTGGGGAAATGTGAACTGCAGGGGTGAAGTACTGTTTGTAAAGGCTCTCTCAGGGGGCTTGTTATGAGTACACAGGGCTGACAGCAGGGTCTTGGGTTTGATACTGAAGAAACCTGAGCCAGTCTGAAGTGGAAGTAGATAGGGGGAAGAGTATAAGACAGAAGAGGCATCGAGGAACGGCAGGAACATCCTGCAGAGGAACAGAGGGGAGTGCTGACCAAACAACACAGCTGAAGCAAGAGCCTGGAAGGCAAGCAATGAGGTAGAGCTGAAGGAACAGCCTGATGAACAATGGGGAATGAATGCTGCAAAACAAGAAGTGGATGAGAAGACTGAGGCCCAGTGACCCAGTGACCCAGTGACCCAGTGACCCAGTGACCCAGTGATCCTCAGGGAGGGCAATGTAATGCAAGCCTCAGGCCTTCTTACCACGTGACCTTTGGCCCTATACACACAGGCTCCTACCCACAATCCCTGTGCTTTAAAGACCTCACTGCTAAGATGGGGGTTTTGTGTGGGTGAACCTTTCTTTTTGAAAGGTTACTAGGCAAGGCTAGCTTCACATAAGAACAAAACCAAAATAGTAAGTGTACCAAGACCCTAGAGTTAAGATTCAAGAAAGGGCTGGAAAGATGGCTCAAGGGTTTAGAGCACTGGCCAATTCTATGGTGACATTTTATCAATTATGATTCCTTCTTCCCAGACAACCCTAACTTGTGTCAAGTTGATATAAAAACTAGACAGCACAACACCCATACATAAACAAAATAAAAAATTTAAAAAGACCCAGGGGATATGACTCTTTTTAAAAGAGAGAAGACAGTAACCCATGCCCAGATAAACACACTGATTTGCACATACCATTTGTGAGTTCTCAGAGAATGTTCCTAAAATTCAAACTATGATTATTATTTCACTGAAAGGATTATGGAAAATTACCCAGAGGATAGAATATTATGTGGGGGAAGGAATGGTTAAGAGAAAGTTCTGGGGGGCTGGAGAGATGGCTCAGTGGTTAAGAGCACTGATTGCTCTTCTAAAGGTCCTGAGTTCAATTCCCAGCAACCACATGGTGGCTCACAACCATCTGTAACGAGATCTGATGCCCTCTTCTGGTGCGTCTGAAAGCTACAGTGTACTCATCATATACATAAAAATAAATAAATAAAATCTTAAAAAAATAAAAAAGAGAAAGTTCTGGATAAGTGTTGCGGTAATATTTTAAATCAGCGGCACCCGATCTTGTTTGTTCTTAATCAGCCACCATCTTCCCGACTAGACAAGGCCTGAGGTCTCGAGCTGCGGCCTGTTCTCACCACTGCTTGGCTCAGGGCGCCAGCTCAGGTGGGCCAGAAGTACCCGTCCTGGCACCCAGGAGACACCAGTGTGGGAGATGGCTCTGCTAATCTTCTACGCTATCTCCACAAGGCTGGGCTGAGCCCAGACCATCCTGCCATCCACACAGTATCTGGTAGAAATGAGACTCTAATGTTTAAAGATTAACCAAAGGCTATATATGTATGATGATGCTCAAGTAACAAGATGCTCACACAATTAGAGATGTTACCCAAATAACTAACCTAGATATAAGTTGTTACCCAGGACTTCTCTTGATACATGTGTGGTCATCCATGGCTCCTACATCTCTCCCCCTCTGCTCCTCCTCTTCCTCTCTTCTCCCTCTCCTTACTCCTCCCACATTACCGCCTCCCAACTTTCGGGGAAAATTTCCCGCTACAGTTAAGTCTCATGGGCTCTGCACATTCTCTAGGTCCCTCCTAAGTACCACACACATTTAATGAGGAAGTAGGCAGGACAAAGACACTTAAGCATATGACAAGAACTAGCCATCAGCACATATAAGATAAGCAGATACACACACAAAGAAGGGTGCTACAGAGCAGTGCCGTGGCTAGCAAGGCAGCAGCTGCAAATAAATGCACATGTATCAGCCAAGAAGGTCGTGACTTGTTCAGTGAGTGGGAAAGACTATTTTATTCTCTACAAAGCCAGGACTTGCTTATACTGACTGATGATATAACAGGACAGTGATACAGCCTTGTGGACTCATAGACAAAAACTGGCAAGATTGTGAGCATGCTCCTAGAGACAAATTAATTAATTAATTAATTAATTAATTGCAGTTTCCTCTGTGACGTGAAGAGTGGCAGGGCTGTTGATGTCACCACTGTCAAACACTTGGGGTGATCAGAGACATGTTCATCAGTGCAGCTTCCCTGGCTTCCACTGTCTCCAATCTTCATCGGTGCACACACACAGTACTCCAACGATGCCCCATGCAGACCCAAATGGTTGTGATGCCTATAAGCTAGCAGTGACTTCACATGGGATGACAGCAATAGAATAGCCAATGATTGGCACTTTATTGGATAGAACAGATCTCTGATTTTAGTGGTTTACACAAAGCCTGGAATGGTCTTATACATTGTAACAGCCCGTTCTGCTGTGGGTCAGGGTCTAGCAAGAGAGAGAGTGGGCATGGAGGGGAGAGAATGGAGACAAGACAGAGTCTGATCAAGTCTCGTTTATTGAAAGGAAATCCTGGGTATTTATACCCTTTACCATGTGCCTTGCCCTCGTGGACAAGCACAGCTGAAGGCACTACGTCATGTGCCTTGCAGCATGGATATCACGTGTGCCTAGCTAGCAGTGTGGAGACCACGTGCGCCTAGCTGCTGGTGGCACTAAACAGCAAAACAAGATATGTGAGAAAAACAAGATGTTTCTCAGAGTGTGCTCAGCTGTTGTGGGCTGTTGAAAACAAGTCTCTTGTCAGGGTATATGGCCTGAGATGGCTGCAAAGATGATAGCCGCTTTCGGCTAGGAGTCGGCTCCCAACAATACATCATGGTGTTCCTGTATATCTCCACCATGACCTTCTCTGCAAGACACATGCATCTGTGGCATCTGCTTGAGGCCCACAATGTTGTATTCTGAATAATAATCCAGAAGCTGGATAAATTTAAGGAAACCCAGAGGATAGAGACATGTTGCTATCTGACTGAATTTAATCCCTAGGATCCACATGGTGAAATGGGAGATCCAGTTCCTGCAAGTTGTCCTCTGACCTGTACAGACACTCCATGACACAGGTACAGGCACAATACAACAAAGAAATAATAGTTTTTTAAAGAAAGAAAAGAAAGTTTCTGAGCTTCCAGGCCACCTTGTCTGGCTCCATTCACAGCAGTGTGTCAGAGAGCACTGCACAGGGTTTGAAGACATTGTCACTCTTTTATCTATCTATCTATCTATCTATCTATCTATCTATCTATCTATCATCTATCCATCCATCCACATGTCTGTCTGTCTATCCATCCATCCATCCATCCATCCATCTATTCTCTACCCACCACATGTCCATCTATCCATCCACCCATCCATCTATCCATCCACCCATTCACCCACCCATCCACTTTTCTATTTAGAGACAGGGTCTCTCTACTGAGCCTGGGTCATTCTGGAACTTACTATGTAGACAAGGCTGGCCTTGAACTCAGAGATCCACCTGCCTCAGCCTCTTGAATGCTGAGATGAAAGGTGTGCTCCATTATTCCACACCTGACAATGTCACTCTTGCAAGGACATGTGGTGAGAGAAAGGCACCGAGTATCTTTTGAATGCCCTTCTTCTATTTAGAGAAATTGATGCCTTATGAGTCCTGCCTGTCCAATAAGGAAACAAGTCTGCTTAGTTTCCCATTTCACTAAGGACTAGCAATATGATTGAGTTCTGCCTGCGAGATGTATCTTCAGGGGATTTATTTTCAAAGCAATCAGATGAAAGAAGCAGTTTGTAGCTTTGCCTTTTGGCAGGAAGCCTACCGGAGCAGACTGCCTGCCTTCCAGGGCTTTACTCTAAGTGGACTATGACAATGGAGGCTCTGCCGCTGTAGTCTTAAGGTGTTTTGGGGGGGGAGGGGTTGAGTGATATTTTGAAGGCACAGAGGACAGAACAGTTGACCCTAGAGAACATCAGAAATTTTGTGGTGAGGAGTAACACTGTAAGACATCAACACACAGAGATGAAATGGTACCAACAGCAGGGACAGTATTAAGATGTGCAATCACTAGGTATGGTGCAGGTGTCAGAGGCAGCAAGGGAACAAAGTTCAGCACTGCTTCAGAGGGAGCCTTGGGGTCACTTCTCAATGCTGCCAGGTTTCTTGATTAAATGCTGCCCGGTACAGAAACAAATTTCAGGATTACCCAGAATGAAGCAAATGGTGAGTATACTGATGAGGAGAAGACAGATGTACTTGAAGAAAGCCAAGAACAGATGTTAGAGAAGAAAGGAACACCTATATGCTTCATCAGCAGCTATACCAGTAACTGTGGAGCTCTGGGAGTCACACTGGTTAAAGGATTAATATGTAACTAAGTTCAAGGAAAGAGAAAAGAATGTGTTGACCTATTCATTCCTTATCACAAGAATTTTTTATAAATGAAATTGCAGGCTGATTTATGATAACACTGAGCAGGCTTACATATAAGAAAGAAATGTAACAAAGGTAAAAACATGACTAAAATTACACAAAAAAGAAACAAAGTAATTTGTGCTATACATAGGTCATTTGGAGACATTAAGATGTATACTTTTCTCCTGAGCATGGTTTATATTAGTTATCTTAATAGTCTTGTTTGTGGTATCTTCAGAAAAAGAATCTCACATCTGTTTTAGCTTCTGAGAAAGGCAGTCTCCAGTCAGCAAGAGATAAGTCAGACTGAAGTGGTTGATGGGGAGTTCTTTTCTTTTCCTATGTCCTATTAACCTTTCTCTGTCTTTCTATCCTGTCTCATAAGGAACAACGAGTTATTTAATGTGGTTTAAGATTTTTGAGCTGAGAAATCAAAGTGAACACAAAGCTTTTGAAGTACCATGAACCTGATCCATGCCCCCTTTCCTGGATGTAGCCTTGAATGCATTACACAAGCTCTTAGCCGTCAGCATTATCTTTAAAGCGCTTCTTGTATGCTTTTGCCTTGTTACACCTGCAGAAGCAAAATAGGTCACCAGCAGCTCTCCTGAAGCTCTGTGTGAAATCTGACCAGGGTTCTCATCCTGGCGGTGCCTACTTAAACTAGCTGCTGATCCAGAAAGGTGACCTCAATATCTGCCACTAATATTCCCATCTGTATGTAAAGGTTTTGTAGAGGTGGGTTAAGTGATCTTCCTTGAGTGAATTATCCAAGATATCCATTCAATGAAGGAAACCATATATACGAAATAAAGACAAGACGCTTAAACAATAAGATTCATTGTCTATAGTCAATTACAGCACCTGAAAATTGGATTTTTTCATGATACTGTTACCCAGGACCTGAGCTAGTCTGTTTTGCATCCAGATCCTCGACTCAATATAAGGCTTCAAGTTCTGGTAATTGTGTTATCTTTTGTGAATTTCCTATTGCTGTGATAAAACACCACAACAAAAGCAACCGGGGAGAAAAGTATTTATTTTATTTTACAATTCTCAGGTAAATCACTGAGGAAGTCACAGCAGGAACTCAAGAAAACAACTTGAAGGAATAATGAAGCAGAGACCATGAAAGAATGCTGCTTACTGGCTTGCTCACCTCAGTTTGCTCAGCATGCTTTCTTCTACAACTCAAGACTACCTCCCTAGGATGGACCCTCCCACACCATTCATTAATCTAGAATATACACAGGACAAGCTTGTGAAGGCATTTTCTTAATTAAAGTTCCCAATTCTCAGATATGTCTAGCATTGTGTTGATTTGACAAAACTCAGCCAGGACATGTGTCCTGTTGGGGGGAAAGGAAAATGCTACTAGAAAAACATTACATCTGTTCCTAAAAATTTTAACCAGTAACATTTCTCTAAATAGAAAAAGGCATTCAAAAGGTATCGAGTGCCTTTCTCTCACCAGGTATCCTTGTAAGGGGAACATCGTCTTCAAATTCTGTGGTGTTTTCTGACACTGTTCTGTGAGGCCCAGGGAAGACTAGGAACCCTGAAGGCCCAAGAACTTTCTTTTCTCTCTTTCCTGTTTTTTTGTTTTTGTTTTTTGCTTTTTTTTATTGTTTGTTTGGTTAGATTTGTTTAGACAGGGTTTCTCTGTGTAGTCCTGGCTGTCCTGGAACTCACTCTATAGACCAGGCTGGCCTCAAACTCAGAGAATCATCTGCCTCAGCCTTCCAAGTACTGGGAATAAAGGCATGTGCCACCCAGCTTCTTTCCTGTTTTTTAAAACATTCATTCATTCATTCATTCATTCATTCACTTATTTATTTATAACAGACTTTCCATTTGATCCAGAATTTCCAATTTTAGGTATAAGCCCATAAACTTTGATAATAAGGACTCAAATGGTTATCTGTGTCTACATAATCTGCAGAGACACCCAAGCTAAGTAAAACATCATGAAGAGGTCAGCTCAAGAGCTTTGGAAAGGTCATGGGATACTTGTCTCTCCAGATGGAGAGGCTGATTAACATTCCTCAGACCACAGGGGAACCTGTGGGTGGGGAAGGCCCACATTCCACAGGACAGACCAACCCTTGCCACCTGCAGACAAGGGAGGTCCTTGCCACCTTATTCCCTAAAGACCAATCAGTTTAAAAAGTCACACTGTTCTGCCAATCACATTGTGCCTAATGGCTGCTGCCCTAAAAACTGTATAAAAACTGGCCAAATGGGCTGCCCGGGGTCGCCACCTCCCCTTCAGGTGCAGGATGACCACAACGCGTTGGAACAATAAATTCCTCTTGCTTTTTGCATCGATTCCTGGCTCGCATGGTTTACTCAGGGGGTCCCCAGGAAGCTAAGGCTTGCCAGAGTCTTACTATAGCATAATCACACAATAAAACATTATTTAAACTTTAAAAAGGAAAGATGTGCTGACACATGTTACAATGTGGACGAATCTTAAAGAAACTGTGTTAACATGAACTAAGACAGTCACCAAAAGGAAACTGAAGTATGAGTCCACTTAATAGAGATGCCAAGAGTGGTCAGATTCAGAGGAACAGAAAACAGGATTGTAGTTGTAAAAGGCTAGGGAGAAAGGGGAATGGGAAGTCAATGCTCCATTGGTACAAAATTTCAATTTAGGAAGAAAGTAAAAAGTTCTGAAGATGATGGTTGTACAATGGTGAAATATTTAATGTCAATGAACTGCATGTAAGAATAGCTAAGGAGTTCAATTTTATGTATTTTATTGCAAAGATACACTCATGAACTCACAGCAACTATATGGTAGCCTGCCTAAGACCTGTGCAAGATCAAGCCAATCAACATTTTAGCATGGGGCTCATGACCCCATCCCAACTGAAGAGCTATGGGTAGCTGATGCCTTCTAGAGGAGGGAGAGTAAATTTCCTTTAAGAGTGTGGCTCTTTGTAGATTGGGCACGCACCAGTGGACAGTCTCACCCCCAGGAGTATATGGGTGGCACAAATTAGAGTTGATGAACTAGAGTTGGGGACTATGGTGGTGGAGGTGGATCTGGGACACATTCGGGGGGGAGGTGAGGTAGGCATGATTGCAATATATTGCATGAAATTTTCAAATTCATAAAAATACTAAAAATAAAACAAAGACAGGTCTTTTAAAGATAAACTGAATATCTATAACAACTTGAAATTACCTGATGTAACATTTTCATAGGATTTTCTATTTTACAATTTTGCTTTAAAAAAAAAAAAACTATTTGGGCTAGGACAGGGAAGTAGGCTCAGATATTTTGGTCATCCTGATAAGGCCTTAGAAACAGTGATCATGGAAGTGTTCATGGAATTTTGTTTACTGCCTTGCTTGTTTTGACTATGTTTATTGTCTTGCTTGTTCCTTGACTATTTGCATCTATTGTATTGCTAGTTACTCAATCTAGAACTGACCTTAATACTTGCATGTAATTAAAATGGTCTAAAAGCAGAAAGGAGGAGGGGGGATGGGATAGGGAGTTTCTAGGAAAGGGAAATGGGGAAAGGGGATGGCGTCTGAAATGTAAATAAATAAAATATCCAATGGAAAAAAAACTAAAAGAAAACATATGGTAATTTAAATTCCATTGGTAAAGGAAATGGCTGCTTGTTGCTGGCAGGAGGCAGGGTAATTAATATAAGGGAAATGTGACAGGCCATTCTGGAATTTTTTGCTTAGCATGCCCTGTATGAGGAATGAAAACGAACCTGGTTCCTACCCCACACAAAAATGATGACAGTCCTGAAAAATATGGAGACAAGAAAACTAATGAGCCCTCGCCGTGCATTACAACTACTTATTAAAGTCAGGTAGACATGGCAGAGAGGTGAAGGGTTTTGGTTTTCTAGTTGAGGCCCCCAGGGAGGAGTAGCTGGAGCTTCTAAATTGAAATTGTGTTTGCAAGAAAATCAGTCAGATGAGCTGCACCTCAAGGTAAATGAAGTTGCCGTTTTCCACGTAGACTTCAGAGAGAATCTGTTTTCAAGTTAACTGGTAATTTTGTGCCACTTTGTTAGAATCATCAACCTGCTTGGATAATTACATCTGATGATTAAAGAAACTCCTCACCAAGCGCCATTTGCTTGGAATTTATTGATCCACGTAGTATATTAGAAAGTCCTTGCTATAAGAATGTTTGCTTTCAGAGGCAGATTATGAATTCAAGCAATCTTTAAAACACATTTGTAGAAATAATTTATAATTCTCTACACAATCTACTACAAGGACATCTTTCAGAAAGCCGTGCTGAGCATGGGAATCTATATTCCTGAAAAAGATGCCATTCTTGAATTAGGGGAAAATGCTACAAAGAGCCTCTGTAGCTGTGAGTGTTATGATGTCCAAAGTGGTGCACTTACAGAACTAGATGAGCCTGTAATGTGTTTGACAGCAACCGGGGATGAAGAGCCAAACACATTTAGTCTGCACCTCAGTCTGATCATCAGAAAACGAACAGCAGTAGAGAGATGTTAACCACAAATCCAATGTCCACGAAGCCAAACTTCATGCATTCCCCCACCTCCAATATGTTAAGCACACAGCATACTATTGAAAGAGTCATCATCTAATTACCCGAGCACCTGGAGCTCAGTAAAAATCCACTGAGGTGAGGCAACAAATCTAGAAGTGATATTTCAACTATGCTGATAATCCCCCCTCCAAAAGAAACTAGAAGATTTCAAATCAACAAAGCCATAATCTGTAATAGTGTTTTAGATGAATTCAGAAATACAAAACTTGATTCATGTACAGTTGAAATGTTAATGAAAATAATTCTGAAAGAAAGCATCTGAGAGGATGAATTTCTAAGTCTTTTAATGAAACAAGAGAGCTCCTTGTTTGTCCTTGTTAAAGGATGTATCTATAAACCAGAAGCTCTGAGACAGTCTCTACTCAGAAGCTCTCAGAATGCTTAACCTTTCTTTGGTCTATCATGATTATTTACCTGGGGTTTTGGTTTATTAGTTAGCTGGTTTGTTTCTGATTTTTTTTTTTTTTGAGACAAGGTCTTATGTAGCTCAGTCTGGACTCAAATTCACTATATGGTAGAGGCTGACTAGAACTCTTGACCCTCTTGCCTTCACTCTCCAACTGCTGGGATTATAGGCATGCACCATAATGTCTGGCTAAAACTATGTTTACCTTTCTTGTTCACCAGAAAATAACCAATCAATTATAGATGGTGTTTTATCCATTGATGGTATGGTACTGATTATAATCATGACAAGTGCTGCAACAAATACGGCTGATTTAACCCGATAGTAAACAGATGTTGAAGCTACCTAGAGCTTACTGCTATTTAAGTTACAGCAGCATTAAGTGAAAAAATGTTGATAAAGACATACTTGTTTAGTTTGCAAGTTGAGTCAAAAGGCTTCTGGGACTCTTAAACAGAGTCTAAAGCTTTAACCAGAAACCTTTGGTAACATCCTCTGTCACAAATTTGACACTCTGAAAAAATTTAGTGCTATTTTTATAGTACATATGTCAGATATACAAGCTTCAGAGTTTTTAAAAACATTAAAGACAATAACAAAAGCCATCCTTCTCTTTATGACTAGAAGCAATTCTCTTCGGCCTGCAGGATTTAAACTTAGTTCTTCAGTTGAGTGTCCCATTAGGCTTTTCCTGTTGGGAACAGTGATTGACTCTTTCAATCACTAATACATATAATAATTTCAAGGAAATATGTCAGACATGGGCTCCCTCTCCTGGTTTGAACCTGGTTAGACCAGTCATTGGTTGGCCATTCCCACAAGCTCTGAGCCACCATTGCCCCAGAACATCTTGCAGACAAGACAGGTTGTGGGTTGAAGGTTTTATGGCTGGGTTGGTGTCCCAATCCCACAACTGGAATCCTTGCCTGGTTACAGAAGATGGCAGGTCGAGGCTCCATATTCTCCATTATTAGGAGGCCTGCCTAGGGTCACCCTCAGAGGTTCCAGGAAGTTTCCACTGCCCTAGGTTTCCACAACACCCTTTAATGCCTTCCTATTCCAGGCATCTCTCCCAGTACTCTCTTTTCATCCTTCCCTTTCCAGTCTGGTACCTCCTGTTCCCATCCCACCTGTCCCCGGTCCACTGCCAAATTGATTTCTCTTCCCAGCAAGATGCATATGTCCCCGTTACAGCCCTTCTTGTTACTTAGCTCCTTGGACTGTGGACTGCAGCATGATTATCCTTTACTCAACAGCTAATATCCACTTAGAAGTGAGCACACTCCATGTTTGTCTTTCTGGGTCTGGGTAGCCTCACTCAGGATGACTTTTTTCTAGTTCCACCCATTTGTCCAAAAAGTTCATGATGTAAGTTTTCTAATAGCTGAATAGTACTCCACTTTATAAATGTACCCCATTTTCTTTATCCATTCTTCGGTAGAGGGACATCTGGGTTGTTTCCAGTTTCTGGCTATTATGAGTAAGGCTGCTATGAACAGAGTTGAACAAGTGTCCTTGTGGTATGGTTGAACATCCTTTGGGTATATGCCCAGGAGTGGTATAGCTGGGTCTTTGGGTAGATGGATTTCCGATTTTCTGAGGAACTGTTATATTGAATCCCATAGTGGCTAATCAAGTTTGCACTCCCACCAGCAATGGAGGGGTGTTCCCCTTGCTCTACATCTTCATCAGCATGAGCTGTCATTTGTATTATTGATCTTAGCTATTCTGTCAGGTTTAAGATAGAATCTTAAATTTGAAAGCTTCTTGATCCAATAAAAGTCATCATATAATATAAAAGGAATTTTTAGTCATTTAAGAAAAAAAAGTTATATTGTCAATGTATTCTAGTATTGGTGTCTTTTTGTCTTCTTAATGTATATGTTTCATGTATATGATACTTTGGAATGAATGTATGAGTTTATTCACTTATAGTAGTATCGTAATATAGATAATGAAACTATACATTACTTTTATAAATTAGGATTTCCTATATGTTACTCTACTGGCTGGTTTTTGTTAACTCCCACACAAACTTAGACATATCTGGGAAGAAGGAATCCTAATTGAGAAAATGCTTCCATTTTCTTGATTAACGACTGATGCTGAAGGGTTCCACCCACTGTGGGCGGTGCCATCCCTAGGCAGACAGTACTGATGGTATAAGATAACAAGCTGAGAGCCAGCCAGGAAGAGACACTTCTCATGGACTTAGCTTCAGTTCCTGCCTCCAGTTTCCAACTCTGGCTTCCTTGGATGACGAATTGTAACTGTAACCTGAAAGAAACCCTTTCTTCCCCAAGTTGCTTTGGCTATGGTGTTTATTGCAGCAGCAGAAACCCAAACTAAGACAGAAATCATAACTATACTAGTTTGTATAATTTTCAAATTATTATTTTAGAAAACTAAATAGAAAAAGCTAACTGGTTAGATCCAGTTATATAAATTTGAGGTATATATTCAGAGATATGTCTTTATTGTATATGTTTCTACAGTGAAACTGATTTTAAAAATATTTCAGGCTGTTGATTTATATTATTAAAAATAACCAGGATTAGCCAGGCAGTGGTGGTGCACGCCTTTAATCCCAGCACTTGGGAGGCAGAGGCAGGCGGATTTCTGAGTTGGAGGCCAGCCTGGTCTACAGAGTGAGTTCCAGGACAGCCAGGGCTACACAGAGAAACCCTGTCTCGAAAAACCAAAAAAAAAAAAAAAACCAACAACAACAAAAACAGGATTGCAATTAGATTGTTCCTAATGGAAATAATATGTAGAAAGAAAAATCACAAAAATATTCTAGACTTTCTGGATATCTCCTATATCCAGCAAAAGAACACTTCTGAGGTAGATAAAATATAATTGAAAACATCTTGGAAAGTCTATCAGCTTTAAAGCTTTGGTTTTAGTTGGAAGACTTTGTTTCTGTACACTGTATGGAGTATTTAGAATGTCTTCTCCATAATCATTAGGTATCTAAATACCTTCTGAGGATATCAACTGGTAGGTTTAGCCTCTGAACATTTATTACAAGGCTAACACTATAATACCACATTTACTTTCTTTGTTCTTCAAAGATAGCTAAGCAACAAATAATGTAAAAAGGAAATACAAAACAGAACTAAATGTCCACTCCTTGACGAGATTATACTGTGTCCCCACATCTTCATTTTTAAATCTCCCGGGTTTTCTCTACTTTTAAACTTCATTACTGTTACCAAAAATAGCAAGAAACCAGGAAATAACAATTTGAAGATATATCTGAGTTCCTGCATTGTCTTCCTGAAAAATAAAGAACTAGAAAGATCTAACGTCTGTTTATCAAATACAAATAGGACAAGATCAATTTTACAATAAAAATAGGCAAATTGTTATAGCAGGTTAAAAACAGTCTTGTTTTGAGAGAGGGTCCTGTTCTGCAGCCAAGGCTAGCCTTTAACTCACTTTATAGCCAAACTGTTCTAGAACTCGTGGCAATCCTCCTGCCTCAGCCACCCCTCCCCCCAAAGTAGAATGGTAGAATGTCGTAACTATATTTTCCCTGACGCTGCAGTTAATCATATTCTTGTTTTCTCTAGGAAATATTATTTTTTCATTAATTAATTAATTAATTAACTTTACATCCTGATCACGGCTTCTCCTTCCTCCTTTACCCTCAGTCTCTCCATTCCCCTCCTCTCCTTCCAGCATGAGAAGGACCTAGGGCCTCTACACATATATAACATGTACAGCTAAGTCTTCATGTGGGATCCCTAAGAACTAGAGCAGGGGCTGTCTCTGATGCTGTTGCCTACCTTTGAATCCCTTTTCCCTAACTGGGCTGCCTTGTCTAGCCTCAACAGGAAATATTCTTATTACTGCTCTTTTTAAAACATGACAGGATTGAGTTGACATTACCTCTCTTAACACCAAAAGAAAACTAGTTGTAGTGTAATTTCTATTACTTCATATTTTTTCCAACTAATACTCACAAACAGACATAACAAATTAAAGTTTTACTTTAAGCATTTAATGATCGGGCTAGAAAGATAACTTCTGCTCTTGAAAAAGACTTAAGTTTGGCTCCCAGTACTTGTCAGATGGCTCCCCACTACCTTCAGCCTCAGCTGCAAGGGAATCCAACATGCTCTTCTGGCCTCCATGGGTATCCACATGCATGTGTACATAAACACAGAAACACACAGAGATACAAATCAATAAAAAATAAAAAGTACTTAATGACATTAAATAAGAAATTTGTCTTGTGTTAAATCTGTTGGATTATAAAAAGTATTAAATTATTAAAAGATTATCAATTGATTGAAGTTTTGACTTGCCATCTTTTATTCCAAATATACTCATAAATTGGATATATTATTTATTAAGCTACTTGTCTTAGTTACTTTACTATTGCTGTGACAAAACACCATGACCAAGGCAACTTATAAAAGTATTTATCGGGCTCATGGTACCAGAGGCTCAGGGTCTATGATGGTGGAGCAAAGGCACAAAGGCATAGACAGCTGAGAGCTCACACCTTGAACT